>NC_044554.1:135802104-136084847 GCF_007565055.1 Rhinopithecus roxellana | reverse complement strand
ACCCAGGGTGCTTTTGGAGGGAGCCAAAGACATAAGGAGCCACAGCTGAGGAAGCAGAATGCCTCAGGGTGAAGGTGAGCTGCTGCCTCTGATTGGGGGGTATCTCTGATGGGGTATGCTGGCACCCAGGCTTAGGCCAAGAAACCAGGAGGGATTTCTGTCATTGTCTTCGGGAAAGTGAAGAATGCATTGTCCAGACTTGAGTCCACTTACCCCAGGGACTGTGTGGATGAGCCTCACCTGGCTGAAGGACCAGAAGAAGGTGAGGGGCCCAGGCCCAGCCTAGCCCAAGGCAGCTGGCCCATCTAATGCCTGCAAGTGCTCTACTGATATGGTTTGGCTGTGTGTCTCCATCCAAATCTCATCTTGAATTGTAATCCCTAGGTGTTGAGGGAGAGACCTGGTAGGAGGTGATTGGATGATGGGGGCAATTTCTCCCATGCTGCTCTCATGATCATGAGAGTTCTCACAAGATCTGATGGTTTTATAAGTATTTAGAAGTTCCTCCTTTGTTCAATCTTCTCCTTCCTGCTGCCATGTGAAGAAGGACATGTTTGCTTCCTCTTCCTCCATGATTGTAAGTTTCCTGAGGCCTCCTCAGTAAGTTTCCTGAGGCCTCCTCAGTTATATGGAACTGTGAGTCAATTCAACCTCTTTCCTTTATAAATTACACAGTTTCGGGCATTATCTTTAAACCAGTGTGAAAATGAACTAATACATCTACTGTAGCTGAAAACCTGTGAGCCTGAATATCCCAGGCCAGGCACCATGAAATTGATGGACAGGGCCAGGCAGGGCTGTTCTGCTGTAACCACTGGGCTGTATTTATCCCCCTGAAGAGTAGTCTCTTAGGAAGCACTTCTATCAACCTCACTTGAGTCTTTGGTTCTGGGGACAGTGACCAGCTATGGCTTATATTGACCATTCATGTTTTCTGTTCATACAGACTCAACAGTGCATGGAGATGCTCATTGCCCATGGTGGGCCTGCCCGTGTGGTGGCATTCTTACCCAAGCCCCTGTCTTCCCCCTCCCACAGGAGCTCCCATTGGCCTTCCTGCCTATTCTCTGCAGAATCAGAGCAATCTTTATTTTTAAAGTGATGAGTTCTCACTCTGTCACCCAGGCTAGAGTGCAGTGGTATGATCATGGCTCACTGAGCTTCAACTTCCTGGGCTCAAGTGATCCTCCCACCTCAGCCTCCCAAGTAGCTGAGATGGTAGGCATACATCACCACGCCTGGATAATTTTTAAAAATTATTTGTAGAGATGGAGCCTTGCCAGGCTGGTCTCAAACTCCCGGCCTCAAGCCATCCTCCCACCTTGGCCTTCCAAAGTGCTGGGATTACAGGTGTGAGCCACCTCACCCAGCCACTACCCTGTCCTTTGAGAACCAAAAGAAGAAACCAAATTTTTCTTAGCTCAACTAGGGCCATTTCCTCACTCCCTTCATCAGCAAGGAGCTGGTTATTGGGCTGTCCAGGCCTCTTAAGCAGCACAGAAATTAGATGAGGGCATTTTCCTGCTGCTCCACTCTGTGCAGAGTTGGATGATGTTTACTCTTTGCAGAGAGAGATACTCTGTAGGCACCTTAGGATGGAGGGGACCTGGTTCCAATGTCCTTTTGTTTTTTTATTTAGAAACAGGGTCTTGCTCTGTCATCCAGGGTGGCATAATCATTGCTCCTGAGTAGCTGGGACTACAGGTGCACGCCACCAAGCATGACACTTTTTTTTTTTTTTTTTGTAGAGACAGGGTCTTGAACTTCTGGCCTTAAGCAATCCTCCCACCTTGGCCTCCCAAAGTGCTGGGTTTACAGACAGAAGTCACAGTGCTGGGCTGCAGAGTGATCTTTTGAATGAGCAAAACAGATCACATCACTGTCTTGCTTAAAGTCCTCTCAGTGATAGATCATTCTATGTAGAATAAAATCTCAATGACTGTCGCATGGTCCAGCTGCTGCCTGCATCTCTGCCTTCCTTCTCTCTTGTCCCCACTGCCTAACCCCTGCCTCTCCAGCAGCCTAGGTCCTTCTTGCCTGAACATTTTTACATCTGATATTTCCTCTGAGGTGCTCCTGCCCCACCCCACAAATGTGGCTTTCCCATGGCATCCCAGCCTCAGCTCAATGTCCCTTCTGCACTCATTTGAAGTGACCCTCCGCAGACACACTCCAGACATTCCCTGCCATGCTGTTTTCCATCATAGCATTGATCACTATGGGGAATGATCATATCTGTTCACTTACTTCCAAGTTTTAGAGTTCTTCTCATAATCACATAGTAGCTCATATTTGACCAGCTCTTCTACAAATAATAACCATAAATTTTGGACAATATACAAAAGACAATGCTCAAGAGGCACTGGGAAGTGGCCCAAAGCAGGAAGAAACTGAAAGAGGGGTGAGAAAGGCACAGATTGATTTTTTGGATTTGATTTGATTTGATTTGATTTTAGACACAGTCTTGCTCTGTGGTCCAGGCTGGAGCACAGTGGCCTGATCTCAGCTCACTGCAGCCTCGACCTCCTGGGCTCAAGTGATCCTCCTGCCTCAGCCTCCTAAGCAGCTGGAACTACAGACACATGCCACCACGTCCAGCTAATTTTTGTATTTTTTGTAGAGATAAGGTATCACCATGTTGCCCAGACTGGTCTAAAACTCCAGGATTCAAGTAATCCACCCATGCTGGCTTCCCAAAGTGCTGAGATTACAGGTGTGAGCCGCCACGCCCGGCCCAAATTTTCAGTTTTTATTGCTTTCACCTGCAGACAGTCCCCAGTCAGCACTGCTGCTGGCATGAGGCCAGAAACCTGAAGTCTTACTATCAAAAAATCAGAAGAGACTTTTCAGGATGACACCAGCAGCTAGAAAGCTAGAAGGATGGCCAGGCATGGTGACTCATGCCTGTAATACCAGCACTTTGAGAGGCCAAGGCAGGCAGATTGCTTGAGTCCAGGAGTTCAAGACCAGCCTGGCCAACATGGCGAAATCCCATCTGTTTAAAAAAAAAAAAAGAAAAATGCTAGAGGGACCTATCAGAAAAGAAAGACTCACAGAAGGGGAACCCAAATTTTGAGAGTGGCTCTATCAAACCTCTGGTTGATCCCCGTAACTACACATACACACAAGACAGACTCCAAGAGGCCCAACTCAGCCTAAGAGAAGCAAATAGACATTCAGCTGCTGTCCAGCCAGGCTAACTTCCTATTAAAACAAAAACTGACAAATAAATCAATATTCTTCAGTTGTGCCCAACAGAACCCAGAGACTACTCAACAGATCATTCACAAAGTCCAGGGTAGAATGTAAAATTACTGGACATACCCATAAACTAGAAAATAGGCCGGGCGCGGTGGCTCAAGCCTGTAATCCCAGCACTTTGGGAGGCCGAGACAGGCGGATCATGAGGTCAGGGGATCAAGACCATCCTGGCTAACACGGTGAAACCCCGTCTCTACTAAAAAATACAAAAAACTAGCCAGGCGAGGTGGCGGGCGCCTGTAGTCCCAGCTACTCGGGAGGCTGAGGCAGGAGAATGGCGTAAACCCGGGAGGCGGAGCTTGCAGTGAGCTGAGATCCGGCCACTGCACTCCAGCCTGGGCCACAGAGCGAGACTCCATCTCAAAAGAAAAAAAAAAAAAGAAAGAAAAAGAAAATAGAATCCATCTTCAAGAGGAAAGTCAATCAATGGACACCAACCTCAAGTGGATTTGGATATTGACATTAGCTCGAGGTCCTAAAAGAAAATATTTGCTAAGTTTTCATTATTTGTGTTTCACCCCTAGACTATGAGTCCCGTCAGAGCAGGAACCTTATTGGTTTTGTTCCTTGCAATATCTCCAGCACCTAGAATAGCAAATGGCTTGTAGAAAATATCCCCCCAAAATGAATGTGGTGTAATGCGGGATTTTCCCCTCATTTTCTACCTTTTGGACTTGAGACCCCTCCTAGACTAATGGAATGCTGACAGAGAACAAAATCATCACCATTCTCTCTTTTCAACGGAGGTCATTCATGGTTTTATGGTCATGAATTACTAGTAGCTGTTGTAGACAAGTGGCTTTGATCTGAGATTAGTACCAAAAAGAAAGTATGTAGAATAGCTATTCTGAAACTCAATGTCATTAAAAAAAAAAAAAAATTCACATTCTTCATGATTTAACTCCCTTAGAATATTTCTATATATTACATAAATATATATAATTATTATATGAAATTATGTGTGTGTGTGTGTATACATATGAGATGGAGTCTCACTCCATCACCCAGGCTGGAGTGCAATGGCACGATCTCGGCTCACTTCAACCTCTGCCCCACCGGGTTCAAGTGATTCTCCTGCCTCTACCTCCCGAGTAGCTGGGATTACAGGCACCTGCCACCACGCCCAGTTAATTATTTGTCCTTTTAGTAGAGACGGGGTTTCACCTTGTTGGCCAGGCTGGTGTCAAACTCCTGATCTCAGGTGATCCGCCCACCTTGGTCTCCCAAAGTGCTGAGATTACAGGTGTGAGCCACCACCTGGCCTGTAATTACATATTTTAACAAATATATGTAATTATTACAGATTTATATATAATCAATATTTATAGATAATGTTATTTATACATAATCATATATTATAGATTATATATTTACATTAATATAAGTTTATAGATGGTATATATTTATCTATAATAATTACATTTGTACCTATAATTATACAATATTTTAACAGATATAATAATTTTATATATATAAATTCTAAGACCTAGGTATTTAATTTGTGGTCAATTTATAACAGAATACACCAGGAAATTATGATGTTTAAGGTTAAACATAAAATTTTACAGGGAGGTTGATTACTGAGGTGGCTTTTTAGGTCACCTGCTTTAAGTGTTTTCTGGATGAACGTTTTTCTGCCATGGTCAAAGTTTGGGATGTTGTTACACCCTTTGCCTGGACTTCACATGGGAACCTAAATATTCCCCTCAAGGGGCTTCTCAGCCTGCTCACACACAGGTGAATGTCAATATTTAACCGCCTGTAGGGCGCATGCACTGACCAATCAAAATGGAGGTGAGCTAAGGACCAACCAATCAGAAGCGACACCGGCTTTAATGAACCTGTTTGGCTGTAAATGCGCTCTGCACGGTGTCTTGTTCCGGAAGGTGTCCTGGTCACCTGTTCCCTGTTCCTAAGAGGATTTCAGTGCCACCTCCGGCTCTACCAACTGTTAAAGCATATGGGGTTGCACTCAACCAGCAGCCCAGGGCAACTGCCCTCCAAGTTTTTGTCAAGGAGAATTATCTCAAAATTCCTCGCCCAGTGCTCACAGTGTTGGGAAAATAACTACCCATGGGGTGAAGCCAGGCTTTTTTTTTTTTTTTTTTTTTTTTTTTTTGAGATGGAATCTCGGCTCACTGCAACCTCCACCTCCCAGATTCAAGCGATTCTCCCGCCTCAGTCTCTCGAGTAGCTGGGATTACAGGCCTGTGCCACCACACCCGGCTAATTTTTGTATTTTCAGTGAAGACGGAGTTTCACCATACTGGCCAGGCTGCTCTCGAACTCCTGACCTCAAATGATCTACCCGCCTCAGCCTCCCAAAGTGCTGGGATTACAGGCATAAGCCACTGAGCCGGAGCAACAATCTATTTTTCTTAAACACTAATAAAGCTATTATTAGTAGTGGGTGGCCCTTTTCTTCAGGTAAAATATTATGAGGAACTCCAACATGAAAATTACAAAAAACTGAGGGTTTGGGGGAAACAGAACCCTCCTGATCTCTGCACCCCCATCCTTTGCCATTCCCCCAGCACACACGCACACGTGAACACCCACATGCGCACATGCACACACAACTTAACACTGCAGCAGCCTCTGTCGCCACTCTGTGGAATCACTTGCCATAGAGAATGATTTGGAGGAAAGGCAGCCCACCATAGGTAATCTAAGCTCTAAATCAGATTAAGTCAGGTTCAGTGGCTCATGCCTATCCTATAACCCCAGCATTTTGGGAGGCCAAGGCTGGAAGATCGTTCGAGGCCAGGAGTTCGAGACCAGCCTGGGTAGCATAGTGAGAGAGACCTCATCTCTACAGAATATTTGAAAATTAACGAGTGTGGTCGTGCATGCCTGTAGTCCCAGCTACTTAGTAGGCTGAGGTCAGAGGATCTTTGGAGTCCAGGAGTTCAAGGCTGCAGGGAGCCATGATCATCCTATTACACTACTCCAGCCGGGGCATCTCCAAAAAAAAAAAAAAAAACTAAGTCAGACTATCAGAGAATGTTTTGGGACAGCTCTACCTCCCTAACCATCTCCCAATCTTGAGGAATATTACAAGAGGAGGCAGCCGTTCCTATTAAACTCCTTGTTATAATGAACTGTGAGACCGTTCAGGACACTATTATTACATTATACCATGTCTTCCCTTTGAGGATTGATATGGTTTGACTGTGTCCCCACCCAAATCTCATCTTGAATTGTAGCTCCCATAATCCTCATGCATCATGGGAGGGACCCAGTGGGAGGTAACTGAATCATGGGGGTGGGTTTTCCTGTGCTGTTCTGGTGATAATGAGTCTCATGAGACTTGATGGTTTTATAAAGGGCAGTTCCCCTGCCTACACTCTCTTGCCTGCCACTATGTAAGACGTGCCTTTGTTCCTCCTTCTTCTTCCACCATGGTTGTGAAGCCTTCCCAGCCAAGTGGAACCATGAGTCCATTAAACCTCTTTTTCTTTATAAATTGTCCAGCCTTGGGTACGTCTTTATTAGCAGCATGAGAACAGACTAATACAAGGACCCATGGACAATATTTCTGTCTGCCTCCAGGAACAGAAATAGTCGTGCCTCTCCTGAGCAGCTGGCTTGCTTTCATCACACAGATGCTGGGTCTGTAACAAGGGACTGTTTCCCTCTCTGTGGTGGCTGAAAGAAAGCTCAGGGCCACCCCAGACTTTTGCCTCCAGTAAATGCACAGGATCTGATGTCATGAATTTTGTGTCCTAACCTCATTCCTGGCTCCATCCTTGCCTTCCGGCCCGCTTTTCCCTTTCTCTTGTTTTCGTTGCCTATTTATTTTTTCATTTAATTATGTCCTGTAATTGGATACTCATCTTTGCAAATCGCCTTGCATCCTTTCTGGAACAAGGTGGAGAGTATTTAAATGGATCCTAAATGTTGGGTTTCTGCAGTGCACCAGGGCTCTCTGAAGTTGACTACTTTATGACATGCTTCAGCAAGCACCAGCTCTCACAGCAGCAATTTCACTGTCTTTTAAAACCAGGAAATCACTCTGCCTGGGCAAGGAGACGGTGCTGGTAAACTAACTAGATTTCGCTGCATTACATATTCATGTAATATTCACATCAAGGGGAGGCGGGAAAAGAAGAAGGCCATGGCTCTGTTTGAATCCAAACATTGGTTACTCTTTCTACACACCCCATGGACTATCTTTAGGCTCAAGGGCAAAAAAAAAGGGAAGATTCAGAGTGTTGGACAATCTCATTGGAGCTCAGGTGTCTTAAATTTCTGCTGGTATAATTCCATTTTCCTCTGAATCAGTGACTACAAGGGGGAAAGGAACCTACCCCTTGCAGCAGTCTTTGAGCTATTGATTGCCCTCCAGCAGCCCCCTGACCAGGTAGCAGCCTAAAGTATCCCAGGGACAGAAAAATAGATTAACTGCTCTCCAAACGAGAGAACACATCCACAAGACAGCAGGAATTCAACCAAGTGGTCTTCTCTGAACTGTTAGTACGCATCAGCTGTGCTATATAAACAGGAACAAAAAAGAAACTGGTTAGAAGAAATCTCTCCCACAGGGGACTAAAAAACCGAGACTTCTCCCATACTGGCCCTGAGTTTTTCAGTTCACCATGGATCCCACAGATTATGCCAAGGCTGGGAGCCGCCCCAGGATCAGGAAGCAATGCCCTGCTACCCCATCCTGGGTGCTTGAGGCTCCCAGAAAACCCCAAGAGAAATATCTGAGCACAGTGGCAGAGACTCGAGAAAACTCTCAGCTTTCTGCTTCCCTACTTCTTCTCAAGCAGAAGCGTCTCAGTCTTCAGGTGAATTTACAATGTAGCTGGGTCTCAGGATAGCAAGAAGGACCCAGGGCTAGTAAACCAATGCGGATGCTGCTATCAACTCAAAGGTAGGTCTTATGGGCTCTGATTCAAAATGTACATTGGAGGCGGGCCACAGTGGATCACGCCTGCAATCCCAGAGCTTTGGGAGGCCAGGGTCGCTTGAGGCCAGGAGCTCCAGACCAGCCTGGGCAACATAACAAGGCCCCATTTCTGCAAATAATAATAATAATAATTAGCCAGGCGTGGTGGTGGCACACACCTGTAGTCTCAGCTACTCGGGAAGCTGAGGCAGAGGATCACTTAAGCCCAGGAGTTCAAAGCTGCAGTGAGCTTTGATCATGCCACTGCCCTCCAGCCTGGGTGAAAAAGTGAGATCCTGTTCCTGAAAGAAAAAAAAAAAAAAAAAAACTGCATATTGGATTTGCACAAATCACTTCCTGCTTTCTAGTCCACTCTCTTCCAAGGAAGAGTGCTTAAAGTTAACAAATAGAAAAATAACATTTCAATTTTTTTAGGATAAAAATAATTGACAGGCCAGGTGCAGTGGCTCATCCCTGTAATTCCAGCACTTTGGGAGGCCGAGGCGAGTGGATCACCTGAGATCAGGAGTTTGAGACCAGCCTGATCAACGTGGTGAAATCCCGTCTCTACTAAAATACAAAAAAACAAAACAAAACAAAAAAAAATAGCTGGGCCTGCTGGCAGGCGCCTGTAACCCCAGCTACTCGGGAGGCTGAGGCAAGAGAATCACTTGAACCCAGGAGGCAGAGGTTGCAGTGAGCCGAGATCATGCCAATGCACTCCAGTCTGGTGACAGTGGGAGACTCCATCTAAATAATAATAATAATAATAATAATAATTTACAAAGAGTGGTAGAATTAGTTACTGGAAAGATCTTTGCAGGAGGAGAGGCAGCAAGGTGAGCTCTCTTAGCTATAAGACCATGGAGGGCTCCCTTCATCCTAAGGGCTAAGGACTAAAAGCATCTCTCTGTGTCTCTGAAAATGAGTAAACGTCATCTTCCAACTCCCCACAGAGCAGAACGGCAGGAAAAACTTCCTTGCTGCATTTCTGCACTTCATAGGAGGCCTGGACAGTCAATAACCAGTTACTTGCTGATGAAGCAATCTGGAAATGGCCCTAGTTGAGCTAAGGAAAATTTGGCTGCTTCTTTGGATTTTCAAAAGGCAGGGTAGGGGTCATACATGGTGGCTCACACCTGTAATCCCAGCACTTTGGGAGGCCCAGGTGGAAGGATTACTTGAGGCTGGGGGTGTGAGACCAGCCTGAGCAACATAGCAAGACCCTGTATCTACAAAAAAAAAAAAAAAAGTGTAAAAGAAAAAAGTAGCTGGATTTGGTGGCATGTGCCTGTAGTCCTAGCTATTCAGAAGGCTGAGGTGGGAGGATCACCTGAGCCTAGGAATTCGAGGCTGCAGTGAGCCGTGATTGCAGCATTGCACTTCAGCCTGGGCAACAGAGCCAGACCTAGTCTCTAAGGAAAAAAAAGAAGAAAAGAAAAGAAAGGAAAGGAAAAGAGAAAAGAAAAAAGAGAAGTAGGAAACAGGCCAGCAGAGAGAGTACACAAGAATGTGGTGGAAGCTTGTCTACAACAGCTTTCCTGGGCTCGAACATTCCGCCTAAAGACTAGAGAGGGTGAGTAACTGAGCCTTCTAAGTGTAAACACTGGAGAAACACAAGGCCGCATTCATCCACACCTCCCTCGGCCTGCCAGGGCCTCCTGGAAGTGGACAGATGGGTTTCCTTCCCCTGGGACCACAATTGCAGCCCTGGAAAGCCTCAGGCAGCACAGGAGAGAGGCAGCGGCCAACACGGAGAGGCCAGTAGTGCTCCGTGAATTTGTGAATGTGCTTTCCCATTTAGGGCTCTCTGGAGAATTCCAGGAACCAACCCTCAGCCTCCGTTTGACAGAGCCACTTTTCATCTTCCCTGGCTTCGGCACAAGTGAATGCACACAGGCGAAAATCAGTTAATAACTATGCGCATTTTCTAATAAATTTTAACAATTTAAGAGTGCAGTACAGCTTTATTATAGTTTTTATTTCACTACCACTAATTCAGCTCGTAATAACCTGCCAGAGACACAGAATTCACTTGACATACACTCTGAGTGCCAAGATAATGGAATAAGCTCAAGAGAAACCTTGAGTCTCACCCAACTGGGCGCTCCCTATTCCCTTGGGGAGTGGCAAAGGGGTGCTGGCCTCAGAGTGGCTGCAAGGGAAATGTGAGCTATGAGATGCCCCCCAGCCTGGGTCCAAATGGCCAGCTTCCCTGTGATTCCCTTTCCATGGAAGGCAGAAAGATGTAAAAGCACAGACTGTGCTGTATTTAATGACAGCCAGGTTCCTGGGATTAGTCGCAGGGCTCAGCCTGCTACACTGCTGACTGATAACGATTTGACTGTGTCCCCACCCAAGTCTCATCTTGAATTGTAGCTCCCATAATCCCCACATGTCGTGGGAGGGACCCCATGAAAGGTAGTTGAATCATGGAGGTGGTTTCCCCCATACTGTTCTCATGATAGTGACTAACTCTCACGAGGTCAGATGGTTTTTATAAGGGGGAATTTCCCTGCACAAATTCTCTCTTGTCTGCCGCCATGTAAGATATGCCTTGTGCCTTTCAGCTTCCATGATTGTGAGGCCTCCCCAGCCATGTGGAACTGTGAGTCCATTAAACGTCTTTTTCTTTATAAATTACACAGTCTCGGGTATGTCTTTGAGACATATACATACCTGTATATGTCTGTGAGAACAGACTAATACAACTGCATTCCTTAAGCCTCTTGGTGACTAGGAGGTGAAATGGTGTTGATCTTCTTGGGCCTGGCAGCTGGCCAACCACACCTCATTCAGGCCTGACCCAAGGGAAATGAGATCAGGTCAGAGAAGATGCTTGCTTCTAGGAACCCCTGTCTAGTTTTTCTCACTCCCTTCCTGCCTGCTCCGGGCACACCCCCTCTTAAATAATGTTCTGCAAGTGTGGGTCCAAACAAGCAGCCTCAGCGTCACCTGGGAAAGCTGTTGATGCTGCAAATTCTCACCTTCTTCGTGGCCGTACTGAATCAGAAATTCAGAAGGGGTGAGGCCCAAAAAAATCTGTCTTGACAAAACCTCTAGATGAGCCTGGGCGACATGCGAGGCCTCGTCTCTACAGAAAACAAAAAATTAGCCAAGCATGGTGGCACACGCCTGTAGTCCCAGCTGCTTGGGAGGCTAAGCAGGGAGGCTGGAGCTGCTTGAGCCAAGGAGGTCAAGTCTGCAGTGAGCTGTGACTGCATCAGTGCACTCCAGCCTGGTGATCGGATGAGACCCTGTCTCAAAAAAAAAAAAGAAACCCTCTAGATGATGATTTTGGTGCTTGCTGAAATTTTAGAAACACTCAAGTTTTAGAGATTCGGAGGGAGAGATTTGAAAATGCCTGGAAATAGGGAGTTCTGGAAATACAGTCATGTAGTCTGGCAATCTGGGGTTTAGCTCTGCTGTTCTCTCTACCTTGCCAGGAAATCATGGGCCTCAGTTTTTTCATTTGGAAAATAAGAAAACAGGCTGGACATTCACGAAGGCCCCTGGCAGTCCTGACATTCTGGGACTGATGGCTGAAATAAAGTTGACAGATTACAGACAGTGTCCCTTTCACTAGAGAGAAGACTGAGTGGGTCAATCCTAGGAGATCCTAAGGGGTTCGGTTGCTAAGGGCTGTTTTAGCTTCAAAACAAAGGAGAACAATGGCAAGGAGAAGGGTCCGTCACCAGGAAAAGTTAAAGAAGGTGAGAAACCCAGTTGTGGGGAGTGTGTGTGTGTGTGTGTGTGTGTGTGTGTGTATGTGTGTGTGTCTACAGCATGCAAATTTATCTAGGTTTTTGCTTGCTTTAACTATCTTTTCTCTCCATTTTATCTTTTGTCTTTTTTTCTTTCTTTTCTTTCTTTCCTTTTTTCTTTCCTTCCGCCCTCCCTCCCTCTCTGTCTTTCCTTCCTCCTTCCCACCCTTCCTTCCTTTCTTTCCTTCCTTCTTTCCTTCTTTCTTTCCTTCCTTTCTCCCTCCCTCTCTTCCTTCTTTCCTTCCTACCTTCCTTCCTTCCTTCCTCCCGCCCTCTCTTCCATTCTCCCTTCCTTCTTTCCTTCTTTTCTTCCTTCCTTCTTTCCTTCCTCCTTTCCTCCCTGCCTCCCTTCCTTCCTCTTCTCTCCCTCCCTCCCTCCGTTCCTTCCTTTTTTCCTTCCTTCCTTCCTTCTTTCCCCCTTCCCTTCTCTTCTCTTTCTTTCTTTTTGAGATAGAGTCTCACTCTGTTGTCCAGGTTGGAGTGCAGTGGTGCAATCATGGCTCATGGCAGCCTTGATGCCTAAGCTCCAATGATCCTCCCACCTCAGCCTCCCAAGCATCTGCTTCTATAGGCGTGCAACCACCACACCCAACTAATTTGTTTTTCTTTTTATTTTTTGTAGAGATGAGGTCTCGCTATAGTGCCAGGCTGTTCTAAACTCTTGACCTCAAGCAATCCTCCTACCTCAGCCTCCTGAGTAGCTGGTTCTCCAGGCATGCACCACTATCCCTGGCTAATTATTTTTATTTTTGTTTTTTGTAGAGATGGAGTCTCACTATGTTGTCCAGGCTGGCCTTGAACTCGTAGGCTCAAGCCATCCTCCCACCTCAGCCTCCCAGAGTGTTGAGATTACAGAAGTGAACCACGGCGCCCAGCCTTGCCTGTATTTCTTGACTACCTATTTCTCCAAAAACACGATTAAGTCTCTCTCATTCTATCGAGAAATAAACAAAATCCTTACTTATGTTTTGCAAGGTCTTCTACCTGCCATCTTTTCTCTCCTTCCCATGAGAATAGACCATCTTAAAATAGTAGCCGCCACGTAGAGACATCACAGCAAATTTCTTATTACTTCCTTGACCTCCTCCCTCAATCTGGCTTCTACCTCCATCACTCCAGGAACCTGGCTGGCTGCCTCCTACTTTCTAACTCCGAGGGACACTTCCGGGCCTTATGTTGCTTCATCTCACTGGCATTTAACACTCCATCCTCTCCAGATTCTACCTTCCGACTGCCCCTGGTGGGGCTTCAAGCGATGCCAAATAGCTGCCACTCTTCGCCTTAGTTTATAAGTTTATATTTTATGTTTCATTACACACACATAAATTTGCATGCTATCCAAAGTATGTTACGGAAACAGACAAGGTACAGGCCACCTAACTTTTCAGCATTCCTTAAATGGAAACTCAGAAGAAAATATAGTTGACCCTCGAACGCTGTGGGGGTTAGGGGTGCTGCTCCCCTTACCCCATGCAGTTGAAAATCCGCATACAACTCTTTCTTTTTTTCTGGAGACAGCGTATCACTCTGTTGCTAAGGCTGGAGCGCAGTGGCGCCATCATAGCTCACTGCAACCTCCTGGGCTCAAGTGATCCTCCTTCCTTAGCCTCCCAAGTAGCTGTAACTACAGGCACTTACCATCATAACTAGTTAATTTTTTAAATTATTTCTAGAAATCATTTAAATTATTTTACAAGCCCAGGCTGGTATCAAACTCCTGAGCTCACACAATCCTCCTACCTCAGCCTCCCAAAGTCTTGGGATTACAGGTGTGAGCTACTATGCCCAGTCATGTATGACTTTTGAATCTCCAAAATCTTGACTGCTAATAGCCTACTGTTGACCAGAAGGCTTACTGATAACGTAAACAGTTGATTAACACATATGTTGTGTGTTAGATATAATATATTCAGTATTCTTACAATAAAGTAAGCTAGAGAAGAGGAAATGTTATTAAAATATCACAAAGAAGAAAAAATATATTGACTATTCATTAAATGGAAGTGGATCATCATAAAGGTCTTTATCCTTGTCGTTTATTCTTTTTTTTTTTGAGATGGAGTCTCACTTTTTCGCCCAGGCTGGAGTGCAATGGCGCAATCTCGGCTCACTGCAACCTCCGCCTCCCGGGTTCAAGCAATTCTCTGCCTCAGCCTCCTGAGTAGCTGGGATTACAGGCGCCCAACACCATGCCTGGCTAATTTTTTTGTATTTGTAGTAGAGACGGGGTTTCACCATCTTGGCCAGGCTGGTCTTGAACTCCTGACCTCATGATCTACCCGCCTCGGCCTCCCAAAGTGCTGGGATTACATGTGTAAGCCACTGCGCCGGGCCTCTGCTTGTCTTTTTCACACTGAGGAGGCTTAGGAGGAGGAAGAAAAAGAGGGGTTGGTCTTGCTGTCTCAGGGGTGGTAGAGGCAGAAGGAGATCCGTGTATAAGTGGCCTCTTACAGTTCAAACCCAAATTGTTCAAGGATCAGCTGTATGATTTAGAATTAAATGCCAGAAAGTTTTGGTTTTCCTTAAGGAACCATATCATCTCACGGACAACAAAACTCAGAATGCAATTCCCAAAATGGTTTAAAACAGACAAATGGTTAATGTCAGTCCCTGGAGAGAACACCAACTGGAAATGATCACGGGGGTGGCGCTGGGGTGCAGACCATGTCCTGTTTCTTGGTCTGGGTCCTGATTAGGTAGTACCCAGAATACCCAAAACCCAAATATGTATTGACCCATACAATTATGATCTGAGAACACTGGTAAATTTTTTTAAGAAATTCCCATTTTCGGGCTGGGCACGGTGGCTCAAGCCTGTAATCCCAGCACTTGGGAGGCCAAGGCAGATGGATCACAAGGTCAGGAGTTCGAGACCAGCCTGGCCAATATGGTGAAACCCTATCTCTACTAAAAATATAAAAATTAGCCAGGAGTGGTGGCGGACGCCTGTAGACCCAACTACTCGGGAGGCTGAGACAGGAGAATTGCTTGAACCTGGGAGGCGGAGGTTGTAGTGAGCCGAGATCGGGCCACTGCACTCCAGCCTGGGAGATAGCAAGAATCCGTCTCAAAAAAAAAAAAAAAAAGAAATTCCCATTTTCTGTTTTCTGACCAGAAAGTTCTGATCAGATTAGCAGCAGCTCAATTATATTCTTATACAGTTTTATGACCAGTCAGGTGCAGGGGCTCATGCCTGTAATCTCAGTACTTTGGGAGGCCAAAGTGGGAGGATCACTCGAGGCCAGGAGTTTAAGACCAGCCTGGACAACACAGTGAGACTTTGTCTCTCAAAATTAAAATAAAGTAGAATCTGGCCAGGCACAGTGGCTCAAGCCTATAATCTCAGCACTTTGGAAGGCTGAGGCAGGTGGATCACTTGAGGCCAGGAGTTCAAGATCAGCCTGGTCAATATGAGGAAATCCCATCTCTACTAAAAATACAAAACTCAGCTGGGTGTGGTGGCTTATGCCTGTAATCCCAGCTACTCCAGAGGCTGAAACAGGAGAATTGCTTGAACCCGGGAGGCAGAGGTTGCAGTGAGCCGAGATCGCACCACTGCACTCCAGCCTCAGCAACAGAGCGAGATTCTGTCTCAAAAACAAACAATAATAATAAAAAAATAGAATCTTATGACCTTTATTTCTGCATTCTGTTTTTTGTCCTGATCTTGCTCCTCTGTTCTAAATCGTATTCTAGAATACAAATACAAAGTTTTTTGGTACAAAATGTTTTATGTTTAGTTTATGATCATATATTTTATATTTTATTATATATGTGTGTCAAAAATGCTATCCAAAATGCTTTATGGAGTAGACAAGGTGTAAATAAATATTCTTTCAAGTAGAGTAAAATCTGTCTTTTGTTTCCATATTCTTTACTCGTGGTATGCAGCAGTTGTTTGATTAATGCTTAAAGAAATAAAAGTTTGACCAGGTGCGGTGGCTCAAGCCTGTAATCCCAGCACTTTGGGAGGCCGAGACGGGCGGATCCCGAGGTCAGGAGACCGAGACCATCTTGGCTAACATGGTGAAACCCCGTCTCTACTAAAAAATACAAAAAACTAGCCGGGCGAGGTGGCGGGCGCCTGTAGTCCCAGCTACTCGGGAGGCTGAGGCAGGAGAATGGCATAAACCCGGGAGGCGGAGCTTGCGGTGAGCTGAGATCCGGCCACTGCACTCCAGCCTGGGCGACAGAGCAAGACTCCGCCTCAAAAAAAAAAGAAAGAAAAGTTTATCTGTGAAGAAAAAGAGAACAAGAGAGCAAAAGCTAAAGGAGTCAGTAGGAGCTAAGGGAAGATTTTTTCTAAGATGAGAAAGATCTGAGCAGACCTACACGGAGGTGGGAAGAAGCCAGGAGAAAGGAACAAGTTAAAAATTGGGAGAATGAGGGCCAGACATGGTGACTCATGCCTGTAATCCCAGCACTTTGAGTGGCTGAGACAGGAGGATCACCTGAGGGCAGGAGTTCGAGACCAGCCTGGCCAACAGGGTGAAACCCCATCTCTACTACAAATATAAAAATTAGTCGGGCACGGCAGCATACACCTGTAATCCCAGCTCCTTGGGAGGTTGAAGCAGGAGAATATCTTGAACCCGGGAGGTGGAGTTTGCAGTGGGCCAAGATTGCACCATTGCACTTCAGCCTGAGCAACAGAGTGAAACTCCATCTCAAAAAAACAAACAAAAAAAAAAAATTGGGAGAACGAGCTATGAGTCTTGGTCCCAGGAGAGACGAAGATGTAGAATGTACAAATGAGGAGAATCGTCTTGAACGAGAAAGAAGGAAGACACCTCCTTCTCAATCTCCGGGTTTGGTTTCTGGTCATCTTTTTAACCTGTAAATAGCCGTGATGCCTCAGAACTCATTTCTTCGTCTCTTCCATCTCCCGATGATCTCATCTGAGATGGCTTTAAATACCATCTGTACTCTGATTCCCAAGGCTGTCTCCAGCCCAAATCTCTCCCGTGAACCCAGGACTGCCCACTCAACATCTCCACCGGGAGCCTCAACAGACGTCTCCAATTTAACATGAGAAACACCCGACTCCTGCTCTCCTCCCAAACCTGCTCCACCCACAGCTGTCCCCGTCTCAGGCCAAGGAAGCTTGAGTCATCCTCGACTCATCTCACACAACTCTCCAACCCATCAACACATCCCATTGCCTCCATCCTGAAAAAAAAACAAGAAGTTCAGAATCCTAGCATTTGGCAGACCTCCACTGGTACCCCACTGGCCAGCCACCATCACCTCTCGCCTGGATTACATGTTCACCTCCTGGATGATCTTCCTGCTCCCGCCTTGCCCACCCACGATCTTTCCTCAACACAGCAGTGAGGAGGATCATTTAAAAATGTTTCTCCTCTGCTCAGAGCCCAGCGCTGGCTCCCACCTCACTCAAAGCAAAAGCCAAAGTTCTTACAACGCCTCCGGGAGTTTTCATTCTGCTGCCACCTTTATTTATTTAGGATTGCATTTTATTTAGGATTGCACTTTATGTAAGGTTGCAATTATTTAGGATTGCACTTTATGTAGGGTTGCAATTAATTAGGATTGCACTTTATGTAGGGTTGCACTTATTTAGAATTGTACTTTATTTAGGGTTGCACTTATTTAGGATTGCATTTTATTTAGGGTTGCACTTATTTAGGATTAAACTTTATTAAGGATTGCACTTACTTAGGATTGAGCATTATTAAAGGTTGCACACACACACACACATGCCTGTCTCGGGACCTTATCCTCCTCCTCAGCTGTATTTCTCTCCAAAGCGTGTGTCACCGTCTGATGTGCTCCGTACAATTTACCTTTCGTGGCTTATTTTTTTATTTTTATTTTTTTGTTGTTGTTGTATTCACTGCCTGCAAGTTCCGCAAGAGCAGGGGATTTCGTGTGCTGTGTTCACCGCCACATCCCCCGTGCATAGGACACAGCTTGGCAAAGGATCAATGCTCAGTGCATATTTGTTCAATTCAATTTCCCCAAGTAATTCCGCTGCTTAAAATCCTTCAGTGACTCCATCTCCTTCAAAATGAAGTCTCCGCCTTTCACGCACCCAGGGTCCTTTAGGATCTAACCCCTGTCTCCTCTCCAGCTTCTTCTTTTATCACATTGCCTCCCATAATGGTTAGACAGATTTGCTGCCACTCCCTCGACTGTTTCTTTCACCTCTGTTCTTTGCATGTGTAATTTCTTCAGCCTAGGATGATACTTCATAGCCACCTCTGTCGGGACTCAGTTTGGGAATCATCTACTCGAAAGAAGCTTTCCCAAGGCCAAGATCATCATCCTCCCACGATCCACTGGACTCGTGCCTCTTGTAGCCTATGACACACACTATTTACCCCCCATCCCTTTACTTGAGAATAGGGGGCAGCCAATCTCACGTGGGTTCTTCCAACCCCTAGCTAGAGAGACCCTCTGCGAATGTTAGGTGGTGTTGGTGGTATTCACTATGATGATGATGATGATCTTTGACCAATTTTTTTTGTTTTGAGACAGAGTTTCTCTCTTGTTGCCCAGGCTGGAGTACAGTGATGCGATCTCGGCTCACTACAACCTCCGGGAGGTGGAGGCTGCAGTGAGCAGAGATCATGCCATTGCACTCCAGCCTGGGTGACAGAGTGAGACTCCGTCTCAAAAACTAAATAATTAAATTTTTAAAAAATTGTTAAATCAGTGGCTCTCCCTGGTAGGTACTAAGTGTCTCCACACAAATCAACTTACTCTTTTTTAATGGATTGATATATTGATAGACTCGTTCTACACCCCAGAGTAGCAGTTGAAGCTCCTCTTTCCATTCACAGCAGTTCTCCCCTTTCAGAGTCTCTTCTCTTCTTCCAAGCATGAAAAAGAGGAAGTAGCACATGAAGAGGGAAGGCTGCTAGCAATCAGAATGGCTCCCGGGGCACTCCTGGAGTCTGCAGGCACCCGGTACAGCTTCCAGTGCAGGAGACAATTTTTTTTTTAGTACAGTTCAAGTTTCCCCACAAATGGATCTATCTTAATCCAAATTTATTACAGTTACAAGGCTCTTTGATCTAACTGGCTCAGCTGTATTTCTTAAGTAAACTGAGTGAGAATTGGTTTTGCTTAGTCATTAAAAACCACCTATGTTGAAGGTTACGTGTCCACAGACTGGCAGGTATTCATTCAATAAACTCAATAAACTTTTATGTTGTTTCCGCGCCATGCCAGTCCCTGTGCTAGCTTTTGGGAGGGATAGAGTGACAAGGAGGAGGCCATCCCTGCCCTCAGAAAAGGCACAGTCCAGAAATCACGGGGGTCACTGTAACTATTTAAACAGTCCAATGCTTTGTGTTAATGTTGATTTAATTCAAGGCAGATGCAATTGAAAGAAGAGATACTCCTTTGTACCAGCTACTTACACAGACTTTAGCTAAATGACTCCATTTAATCCTGACAATGCTACCATGTTACAGACAGAGAAACTGACGCGCAATGAGATTAACCAGCAGCCCAGGCTACCTGCTCTTGTGTGGTGAAGCTGAGACTCCAATGAAGGTCTGTCGGTCCCGAAAGGCCATGCCTTTCCCACCACCCTGTAAGCTAAGAGCCCCCCACGGCCATTAAAGAAATGTCAACAGACCACAGAACTACACAAAGTTGCCAGATCTAAGCAAACTCCCCTGGGACCTGTTTACAGCTTCTTGAAAGCCAGCAGCCATCAGTGAATTAAACACACACACACACACACACACACACACACACACAAACACCCCATTAAGTTGAAAAGAAAATTTGACGCAAAGGAACAGTCTACTTAATTAGTTATTATTAATAGGCCCCAGCTGATACAAAAACACAGTTAGTGACATCTATTTCAAGACTCTTTTGGCTTCCCTTAGAAAGTAAAAGAAGGGTGTTGACCTTTGGGCCCCCAGGCAACAGAGGAAGAGGTGCCTATAGCTGTGTGGATGAACCTTCTCCACTGAATAGTCTGTGACCTCAAGGAACTCACCTAGCTAACCATGGCCTCAGTCCGCTTCTATCCTCAGCTCCAGGAGAGAACCTGACCCTCACAGACCTGCTGACAGCATGACTTTTAAAAAGGACCTCAGCCGGGCGCGGTGGCTCACGCCTGTAATCCCAGCATTTTGGGAGGCTGAGACAGGCGGATCACAAGGTCAGGAGATCGAGACCATCCTGGCGAACACGGTGAAACCCCGTCTCTACTAAAAATACAAAAAAATTAGCCAGACGTGGTGGCGGGCACCTGTAGTCCCAGGCTACCTGGGGAGGCTGAGGCAGGAGAATGGCATGAACCCGGAGGTAGAGCTTGCCGTGAATTGAGATTATGCCACTGTACTCCAACCTGGGCGACAGAGAGACGCCGTCTCAAAAAAAAGAAAAACAAAAGGACCTCAAACCTCCAATACCACCCTCCCTGAAGCCTCCTCCCTTTAACCAGCGTGACCAAGGCCTCCATGCTGAGTTTCTGTTTGCAGGAAACATCTCTCTCAGGGTTACTTCTTCAGAATCTTTAAATCAACCACACAGATCCACCGATGGGCATGGGGATGAGAATTCTTTCCATCAAGAGCTTCACTCATAAGCTCTGAATGGTCTCTCCTAAACCAGAGAGTTTCTGCCAGAGCGGAGAGTTTGATGATTCTGATCTTACAAAATGCATTGCACCTCCAGTGTCTGGGAAGCAGACAGGCTGACTTCCGGGACATTCACCCAGAGAAAGTGCCCATCCTTGGCTGGGGGATTGCAAAGGGATTTAGCTGCAAACGCGGTAACTACCAGTTCATGGAAACGGTTCAGGACTCTGCAGGCAATCACTTTGGGGGAAAATCCCTACTCACGTGAGCTGTGTTTTGGCTCAGATCCCTCTCAAGACTTGAACGGGGATGTTAACCATTCAGCATGTTTTAAAGCCCCTGGAAAATTCAGTAAAAGCACTTTGCCTCCCAAGCTCCTCTCCCAGGTGGGGAATTGGAAGTCCTTAGAAGCACTGCTCCCAAGTCACACGAACCCATGCCCCTGGGACCCCCAGAGACGACTGTCACTCAGGCCAATGAAAATGCCTCCCTCCGCCCAAGTCTGACTTTCAGGGATGTCTGTGAAGTCGTGTCAAGCTGATGGAAAGGAAATCTTTCCTTTGGGTATGACTCGGGAAGAGCATTTCACCCAGAAAGCACCCCGTGAGGGTCAAAAACAAATCAATGAAAGATTTGCAGATAGATGTTCTCTGAGCCCATGTACGATTTACACAATGCAACGTACAAAGAAGATAAATCTACTCCTTCTCTCTGCCAGGCTAGAGCAGATTCCTGAATCAAAACAACTCTTTGCCACAGAACCTGAGACTCGGCTAGAAGTGAGTTTCCTCAAAAGGCACAAGGGACAGGGTCAGGAATTCCTGAAATCACACAGCAAGCATTTGAAAGGAGAGTAAAGAGGAGGGGAGAATGAGGGCAGGGCCGGGGAGGGGGGACAGGTGTCGGCAAGATGTTCCTCCGGGACGATTTACAGGGAGAAAGTTGTATGGAATGAGTTTTCCAATAACATAGGAGCGCAGCCACACAGCCATGTTCCAACCGAGTGGCAGGGCATGGATTTGATAGGCAAGTCAAGTCAGGGTTATGCCCTTTTCATTATCTCCAAGGGGAAGGGACCCGGCCAGGAGGAAATGGTTTTGCATGAGCCAGAGCTGAAAGAAGCGTGTCTCCCCACTCCTCCAAACCACTTTGACAGCTGGGTGAAGCCAGGGCCAAAACAAACACGCCAGGAGCCACCGCCACCTCCAGATCTCCCTACCCCTCCCCTTCCTCCGAAACCCATCAAAACTTGATTCTGTCTCAACTAAACACAAGCTGGGAAATTGGAGAGGAGGAAGAGGGGAAGAGGAAAAGCAGAAAGGGGAAAGCAGGCAGCATCCATGCAGTCAGTTATATCATTGATTTAGAGCTACACAAGCTTCAGAGTGTCATCGGCAAGGGTCATACCTCCTGCTGATCTCGGGGGAAACTCTCCAAGATCCATGGCTGGGAGTTAAGGAGAATCTCTAAGCCATCAGGAAGGAGCAGGGCACTGCAGCTCCTCAGAATGATGGACCGGGGCGAGCTTTAATTAACAGGGTCTGATGCCTCTTCTTTTTTGGTAACTGAGCAGATTTAAAGGGCTAGAGTCCCAATTTGAAGGGTGCCAGTGCTGCTGCCGTGGCTGCTGCCGTGTCTGCTCTGGCTGCTGCTCCGGCTGCTGGGAAAGCTTCCTGCAGCCCTCTCACTCCAGCAAGAAAACGGGGCTGAGAAGGTGGAAAAGTGCAGCCAGAACCACCAGAGTCTCTCGGGCTGCATGGTTTGAATCGGAACCACAGGGCTGTGGACCCAGGCACTGCCTACCCTAGGAAGAACCAAGGTCCTGCTCGCTGTCTTCCAGACTGAGGGAAAGAGCTGGGCTCCGTGGAGGCAAGGGGCATCAGTGACACCCTCTTCAGACAAAGGGCTGCACGGGACACTGCCTGGGGAAAGTGGGAAACCTGGTCTGTACTGTGTGCTCCCCTCCTGAGAGCACTGCCACTTATGTAAGCTGCATGCACACACGCCTGCCCATTATACATACATACCCACCCATGCATGCACACACACCTGCCCAGGTACACACACACCTGTCATGCACACACACATGCCTATTATACATACATACCTGCCCATGCATGCACACACCCCTGCCCATGCACAAACATGCCTGCCCATACATGTACACATACCTGCTCATGTACACACACATGCCTGCCCACTCATGCACACACCTGCCCATGTACACACATACACACACGCTTGCCCATGTACACACACACACGCTGCCTAGCTACACACATGCCTGCCCATGCACACACACATGCCTGCCCATGAACACACAAACATACACACACACTCCTAGGTACACACATGCCTGCTCATGCACACTCACATGCCTGCCATGCACACACACACACATGCCTGCCCATACCACACACACACACCTGCCCCGGTACACACGTCTGTCCATACACACATAGATGCCTGTTCATGCACACACACACACATCTGTCCATGCACACATACCTACTTGCCCACTTTCCAGACTTGTGCCTGCAGCCAGCTAGACACCCTGCCCCTAAGCCTGCATATTACAGGCAGATCACCAAGAGAAATAGTTGTGACACAGAGCATGGCCAGGAGAGGAACAGAGAAAGGTAGCCACAGGGATGAGGGGAAGAGCAAACCCGCGTTGGGAGTTCCCAGCATCTCCGGCTGCCTTTGATAGAGCACGAATCTGTGTCAAGGACAGTTCCTGTGTCAGGGATCGAAGTCCAGCCTCAGAGAGCCCCTTCCCATGCCGCCTCTTTTCGCTTGTCCCTGCTTGAGCAGCTACTGGTCCCTTTGTGAGCCTGTCTTGGCTAAGACCACGCCTCATCCTCACAATAGCTCATTGCACTTGGCATCCCATACTATGGAGTCGGTTTTTCGGTGATATTTCTTTAGTCAATATGGTGGCACTTGCATGATCTTTTTTTTTTTTTTTTGAGATGGAATCTCACTCTGTTGCCTGGGCTGCAGTGCTGTGGCGTGGTCTCGGCTCACTGCAACCTCCACCTCCCAAGTTCAAGCAGTTCTCCTGCCTCAGCCTCCCAAGGAGCTGGGACTACAGGTGCGTGCCACCACGCCCAGTTAATTTTTTGTATTTTTGGTAGAGACGGGGCTTCACCATGTTGGCCAGGCTGGTCTTGAACTCCTGACCTCATGATCTGCCCACCTTGGCCTCCGAAAGTGCTGGGATTACAGGCATGAGCCACCACGCCCAGCCGCATGATCTTTCTAATACCATTTCCCCCTCATAAGCACGCAAAATAAATCCAGCCAATTGGTGCTCAGAAGCCAGAGGTCTCCAGGGTACGTGCCTCGGAGTGAGTTTCAGGGGTGTCCAGGAGGGAGCTGGGCTGTGGTGTCAGAGTGAACCCCAGATCCCATCTCAGCTCTACTAAGAGCATGTATTTGACCCCCTTCCCCTTTTGAGCCTGGGTTTATAATTTAAAAATTAGACAGGGTTGAACTAAGCCAGTAATGCTCTTAACAGAAAGGGAAAGGAAGGAAAGGGATATATAGACTTTTAGAAAGCTCGTCAATTATCTCAGCCCCAAGGTTGACCAAATCTTCTTGGCAGATGGGGACGGCGCACTGCAGAGGACATGCCCTAAAAATCTTGAGAAAATCTGTGCAGGATCATCTGTAAGGACCTCAGTGTCAGCGAGGGATGCAGCAGGATGGCCACAATCTCCTAGATCCCAGTCATTCCTCTGAGAAATGGATCCTGCACTGGGCCAGCTCAGACTGGCAATGTCACAAAGAGTGGGCTTTCAGCAAAATCCCTGAGCCTCCCCAGCAAACCTCCCTCTGTGCCCACTTTATCCCTGCCTGGCTCACACCCTCAGATGCCCACAGCCCTCACCCCCACTAGCCGCAAAATCTTTGTCAGCAAAGAATCTGCTGTCAGGCCAGGAGTGGTGGCTCACACCTGTAATCCCAGCACTTTGGGAGGCCGAGGCCAGCGGATCATGAGGTCAGGAGATCGAGACCATCCTGGCTAACACAGTGAAACCCCGTATCTACTAAAAAAAAATACAAAAAATTAGCTGGGCGTGGTGGTGGGCACCTGTAGTCCCAGCTACTCAGGAGGCTGAGGCAGGAGAATGGCGTGAACCTCGGAGGTGGAGCTTCCAGTGAGCCGAGATCGCGCCACTGCACTCCAGCCTGGGTGACAGAGCAACACTCCGTCTCAAAAATCAATCAATCAATCAAAAGAATCTGCCGTCGGCAATTTAGGCTGGACACTGTGGCTCACAGCTGTAATCCCAACACTTTGGGAGGCTGAGGAGGGAGGATCACTTGGAGCCAGGAGTTTGAGGCCAGGTTGGGCAACGTAGCAAGATCCCATCTTTACAAAAAAGTTAAAAGCTAGCTGAACATGTTTGTGCAGGCCTGTAGTCTCAGCTACTTGGGAGGCTTAGGCAGGCTAATGACTTGATCCCAGGAGTTCAAGGTTACCATGAGCCATGATGGTGCCAGTGTACTCTAGCCTGGGCAACAGAGTAAGCTCTTGTCTTTAAAAATAAAAATAAAGAATCTGCCATCACTCATTCAGACATCAGTCACATGCAATTTCTTGTCCTCCATCTTCCGAGTAGGTTTGCATATTGCATCTTCTCTTCCCCTTAAAGAAAAGTGAGGGAAATGATGAGGTTGTAAGTGGGGGATGTACATCTGGCATAAACAGTGTCCACAGACTCACAATCCCAGAGCCCCCCAACCTCCAGCACCCAGTGGGGCATCTCCAAATAAAGTGGACTCAGGTCAACAGAGGATGGCACAGCACAGATGGCCAACAAGGACTACATGATGAGGAATTGTCTGGAAGGGGGTTCCAAACACTATTCCTACTATGTCCTCCTCAAATCTTTGGGTCTCTTTCTGCTTTTCCATTAACAAAACCAAGCCCCAGCAAGGCATGGTGGCTCACGCCTATAATCTCAGCACTTTGGGAGGCTGAGGTAAGCAGATCATTTGAGGCTAAGAGTTTGAGACCAGCCTGGGCAACATGGCAAAACTCCATCTCTACTAAAAATACAAAAATTAGCCAGACATGGTGGTGCATGCCTGTAATCCCAGCTACTTGGGAGGCTGAGGCAGAAATCACACCACTGCACTCCAGCCTGGGCTACAGAGTGAGACTCTGTTTCAAAATAAAAATGAAAATAAAAATAAAATATAGCTCAACAATTTCTTTTGAGATTGGATGATACTCACATGGGGCAGGAGCAGTGGCCTCAACTCTGCCGTTTCTCCAGTCTCTTAGAGTTCTCTCAATCATGTCCCCATGGTTGCCACCATGACAGCCTGGTGGAAGTTCTGTGCCCAAAGATGCTGCAGTTCACATATTCCCCCAGCTTTCCCCATAGTTCCTCAGAACAGAACTCAGACCACACAGAAGGAGGAGGAGGAGGAGAAGAAAGGAGAAGGAGAAGAAGAAAATAGAGAAGGAGAAGGAGGAGAAGGTGGAGGAGGAGGAGCAGGAGGAGGAGAAGAAGGAGGAGGAGGAGGAGGAGAGAAGAGAAGAAGAAGAAGAAGAAAGAGAAGAAAGAAGAAGAAGAAGAAGAAGAAGAAGAAGAAGAAGAAAGAAGAAGAAGAAGAAGAGGAGGAGGAGGACAAGAGGAGAGAAGAGGGAAAGGGGAAGGGGGAAGGGGGAAGAGAGAGAGAGAGAAAGAAAGAAAGAAAGAAAGAGAGAGAGAAAGGAAGGAAGGAAGGAGGAAGGAAGGAAGGAGAAGAAAGAGGAGGAGGAAGAAGGGAAAAAGAAGAAGAAAAGAAGAAAGAAGGAGGAGGAGGAGGAGTGGGGGAAGGGGGAGTAGGAGGAGGAGTTGGGGAAGGGGAGGAGGAGGAGGAGAAGAAGAAAAAACTGCAGCTGGTAACCTGCCCAAGACAAGAATTCAACTCTCCTGGGGCCCCTACAGTCCTGTGGGTTGGTAAGATGTCCACAGCATCCACCACCAGGGAGTACCCTCATGTCTACCCTGACCTCTCCACCGCCAAACAGGAGAAACCAAAACCCAGAGAGAAAGGCGGTCCCTCAGCTCCTGCCTACGGTTCACCATTGGCACTCCTTTGGCCCACAAGATGATCTGCCCTGTCCCCGGTGACTGACAAGTCATGGACAAATGAGAAACTCTACCTTGTTTATTTTTGGCACATCTTTGTGTTATGTATTTGTCATTTATTACACCAATTTAACCTATCAAGAAGAAAAAAATATTCCAAATCTAATTTTAGATGTGGTGAATTAAAAAAAAATGTCAGGGGCAACTAAGAAACTGTATTTTGGGGTGGGGCGCAGTGGCTCATGCCTGTAATCCCTCATCTCAGCACTTCGGGAGGCTGAGCTGGGAAGATCATTTGAGCCTAAGAGTTTAAGGCCAGCCTGGGCAACAAAGTGATACCCCCATCTCTATTTACAATACATTTTTTAAAGGAAAAGAAACTTCACTTTGGGAGAATTGAATGGAATGCCAGCACAGCAAAGGACTATGGATAATTTGCATATTACCATTCTGCTTGTTGTCTGGTTATGTTAGGTGTGTGAGGTAAATATTAATATGTTTTATGAATATTTTGGAACTTGGATGGGGGAGGTTATTAGAGAACTGGAGGGCTTTAATTCAGCTCTCAACCCACTCCTTGTGGGGTCTCTGCTCTGATCTGATTCCCATCTGCAGGAGTGGTACAGTTTGGATATTTGTCCCCTCCAAATCTCATGTTGAAATGTAACCCCCAGTGTTAGAGATGGGGCCTGGAGTAAGGTGTTTGGGTTATGAAGGTGGATCCCTCCTTAATGAGTGCAATAACGAGTGGATTCTCACTCTATTCGTTAACAAGAGATTTGATTGTTAAAAAAGAGCCTGGCACCTTCCTTCCTCCTCCTTCTCTCTCTCTTCCTCCCTTCACACCACTTGATGCCTGCTCCCCCTTCACGTTCTGCCATGAGTAGAAGCTTCCTGACACCTCACTAGAAGACGTTTGTGCCATGTTTCTTACACAGTCTGTGGAACTGTGAGCCAAATAAACCTCTTTTCTTTATAAATGACCCAGCCCCAGATACTCCTTTATAGCACTGCAAAACAGACCAATTCAAGGAGCTTAACTTTATTGAACCTCTAAGAGATAAGCTTATCAGAATAGAATCCAGGAAGCCTAATGTCTGTTTAAGGTGGGAGTGATTTTTGTGAAGCTTCAAAATTGGCCTGTATGCAAATCTGGTTTTGTGTTGATTACTTCCCATTGCCCCTTAGCTCCAGGATACCACAGAGACTCTGCAATAGGGGGGCCAGTTTCCCCAGACCACAATTACAAGTGCTCCTACCTGCTGGCTTCCTGTTAGATTCAGCCAAAGGAGGACTCACGAGATGGGAAGGCAAGGAGGAAGGAAAGCAGCAGAGAGTTTACTCAAGCCTCCAGCAAGCTTTGGTGCTGCTAATGCCACCCTCACTGCACCCTTCAGAGGTCCAGCCCTTCCTAAGCCAGGCAAACCACATCTTCCTTTTCTTTCCCCCAGCCCTAGTGGTAGTAGTAATGCAGGGCAAGTGAACCCCAGAATTGGGGCTTAGGCTGGGAAGTTTCTCAGCTTCACTCAGGAAAGAATTCAAGAGCAAGCTGATGGCAGAAGAAAACAGCTTTATTGAGGGGACAGTGGTATAGCTCCATGGCTGCTCCTGCAGAGCAGGGCTACCCCACAGACAGTGTGTGGAGAGTAGCAGCTCAGGGGCAATGCAGCAGTCATATTTATATACACTTTTAATTACATGCAAATTAAGGGGTAGGCTATTCAGAAGTTTCTAGAAAAAGGGTAGTAACTTCTGGGTCATTGCCCTGGAAAGGGGTGGTAACTTCTGGATGCTGCCATGGCAATGGTAAACGGTCAAGGTGCTGGTGGATATGTCTTATGGAAAAATGATTTAGGTGCCTCTTCCCTGTTTCAGTCAGTCTTCAATCTGGTCCACAGTCAAGTCCCACCTCCTATCTCATTAGCTACTCTTGCAATTACAAATCTCTGGGTTTTTTCAGCTTTCCAGTTCCTGTGCAACTAATCATCTGTATGAAATGCCATCTGTTTGAAACATCTCATGTGGATTTTGTTTTCCTGACCGGGTAAGAATTTTCCTTGGAGATCCCAGATCAGAGTGTTCTCATAGCCGTGGTGTAGCCCTAATCAGAACAGCTGGGCACAAACAATGCACGTTAGAGTATAAATGTCAACATGGAACCATGAAAGGAATTATAAGAGAGAGTGAAGTTTTAAGATCATTCCTTAAGTTGGAGCCCATTGGCACGTCCTTGTATTATATATTTGTCATTTATTAAACCACATTAGCATATCAAGAAGAAACAATATTCCAAGACTAATTTTAGATGTAGTGAATTCACAACCAAAAAAAAAATTCATGGACAACTAAGAAACTTTGCTTCGGGAGAATTAAATGGAATACCAGCACAGCTTATTACCTAACTGTGTTAGGTGTGTTAGTAAACGTCCGTACGTTTTACTAACATTTTTAGAACTTGGTTAGTGTAGGTTGTTAAGGAATTGGAAGGCCTTAATTCAGCTCTCAATTCATCGTCTGTGGGATCTCTGCTCTGAGAACCAGGCAAAGAATAGAGGAGCCCCAGGCAGTGCCTGGAGAAGCTGCCCTAGGCTAGGAGGCCTAAGAGATGACTCTGGTGTCTCCATTGTGAGGAGGGAGAGACCACCAGGGGTGATGAGACCTGGAGAGCAGGACTGATCAGACACCCACCAGACACAGAGAGAGAGGGCAGCTGAAAGAGGCCAGCTTCAGGTAATGAACGCCCTGTCCCAAGTGGGACAGTCCCACTGGGCTGTCTGCCAAAACACAGGAAGATCGACAAAATGACCGGCTGTGAATGGCAATGAACTTTCTGACCACAGACCACCAGACCTTGCCACTAATCCAGGTCCCAGTTCAGGTCAGGGATTCACAAGTTCTCCTCCTTATAGAAAGTGATTGGCAGAAAGGCAAAAGCCCAGAGAATGAAACAGAAGTATTCCTTCATTACAGGAAGGAGCAAAAATGTGGGGAGAGGAAGAAAAACGTCTTTGCAACACTTCAGATCATCGTCCTACCTCTCTGCACTCTTCCAGCACACCACATCAAATGTGATTTATTTGTGCTATCTTAGAAATCCGGTCCTCAGCTGTCTCCTCCTCTCCTTTCCCACTGCTGCTGGCTTCAGTTAAGCCCTATTGATCTCTTCTCTAGTCTCTCTCTCTTTTTTATTTTTTATTTTTTGAGATGGAGTTTCACTCTTATTGCCCAGGTTGGAGTGCAATGGCACAATATCGGCTCACCACACCCTCTACCTCCCGAGTTCAAGCGATTCTCCTGCCTCAGCCTCCGGAGTAGCTGGGATTACAGGCATGCGCCACCATGCCTGGCTAATTTTGTATTTTTGGTAGAGACGGCGTTTCTCCATGTTGGTCAGGCCAGTCTCAAACTCCCGACCTCAGGCGATTCACCCGCGTAGGCCTCCCAAAGTGCTGGGATTATAGGCGTGAGCCACCACCCGGCCTCTGCTCTCTTACAAGAAATATCTGGCTGGGCGTGATGGAGTGCACCTGTAGTCCCAGCCATTCTGAAGGCCAAGGCGGGAAGATCACTTGAGCCCAGGAGTTTGAAGCTGCAGTGAGCTATGATCTCACCACTGTGCTCCAGCCTGGGCAACAAGCAAGACCCTGTTTCTAAAAACAAAATATATATATGTATGTATGTGTGTGTGTGCATATATGTGTGTGTGTGTATATATGTATATATGTGTGTATATATAATACATAAACATATATTTTATATATATATATATATTTTTTTTTTCTCAATGAATCCCCTACCTCCATTCATTCACAAATCATACCCCACATCCTATGACTCAGTGACAAATGAGGGAGATAAAGCCCTCTTGGAGCTCTGGAGCTGGCAGGAAAGACAAACTTCAAACAATTGCAAAGGAGCATGAGTGTCTAAAGCAAGAAATGTACAGTACAGCCCCTGGTTCTCATCATGAGGACTGAGTTACTCCGGGGACGTGGAGGAGGCTCCTGAGATAGGTGTTGGTGACACTGGAACCTGGAAGACAATAGGTGTTGATGAGGTGATGGAGGAGAGAATGCTCCTGACCTACAGAATGGGCTCCAAGACTCCCAGGCTCCAAGCAAGGGGGAAAAGCCAACATCGATCAAGGGGAGAGACCAGTTAAGGTCAGGCAGGAGAACTAAGCAAGAGATAGTCATGAGGCTATGAACTTGACAGTGAGGGAGAGGGGAAGCCACTATAGGGTTAAGTCATCTTAACATGATGAGGTCATGCCTGTAATCCCAGCACTTTGGGAGGCCGAGGCGGGCAGATCATGAGGTCAAGAGATCGAGACCATCCTGGCCAACATGGTGAAACGCTGTCTCTACTAAAAATACAAAAATTATCTGGGCGTGGTGGCACGTGCCTGTAATCCCAGCTACTTGGGAGACTGAGGCAAGAGAGTCGCTTGAACTTGGGAGGCAGAGGTTGCAGTGAGCTGAGATCGCGCCACTGCACTCCAGTCTGGTGACAAAGCAACACTCAGTCTCAAAAAAAAAAGACATGTACCATTATAAAGGATCCTTCATGGCTGGGCTCGTTGACTTGCACCTATAATCCCAGCACTTTGGGGGGTCGAGGTGGGAGGATTACTTGAGGCCAGGAGTTCTAGACCAGCCTGGACAACATAGTAAGACCCTGTCTCTACAAAAATTAAAAAATAAATAAATAAATAAGCCAGGCATTGTGGTGCATGCCTGTCATCCCAGCTACTCAGAAGGCTGAGGCAAGAGGCTTGCTAGAGCCCAGAAGTTCAAGGCTGCAGTGAGCTATGATTGTATCACTGCACTCGAGCCTGTGAGACAGAATGAGACCCTATTTCTAAAATAATAATAAATATATAAAAGATCCCTCAGCCAGGCATGGTGGCTCATGCCTCCAGTCCCAGCACTTTGGAAGGTCGAGGCTGGCAGACTGCTTGAGCCCAAGAACTCAAGACCAGCCTGGGTAACATGACAAAACCCATCTCTACAATAAATTAGCCAGGAGTGGTGGCATGCACCTGTAGTCCCAGCTACTTGGGAGGTTGAGGCAGAAGGATCACCTGAGGCCAGGAAGTTGACATTGCAGTGAGTTGTGATTGTGCCACTGTACTCCAGCCTAGGAGAGTGGAGTGAGACCCTGTCTAAAAATTACTCAAGTAGGTAATAAGAGAAACTTGAACAAGGGTATACAATTGAAGCATAATCGGTTCAGCCTTTTTTTTTCTTTTTTTCTTTCTTTTTTTTTTTTTTTTTTTTGAGACAGAGTTTCCTTCTTGTTGCCCAGGCTAGAGTGCGGTGATGCAATCTCAGCTCACCGCAACCTCCGCTTCCTGGGTTCAAGCGATTCTCCTGTCTCAGCCTCCTGAGTAGCTGGGATTACAGGTGTGTGCCACCACGTCCAGCTAATTTTTTGTATTTTTAGTAGAGACATGGTTTCACCATATTGGCCAGGCTGGTCTCGAACTCCTGACCTCAGGTGATCCATGGCTTCATCTTTTTAACATGCAATACATTTGTTTCTCATAGTGTTTGGAATAAAAATCAAACTCCACAGTCTGCCTTAAACGCCCTTTCATAAGCTGCTGTCACCAAATGGCCATTCACCACTTTCATCTCCTTCCAGCTCCCATTGAAAGCACATGGTCTGCAGCTACATGAAACCATTCGCAACTCCCAGAAGAGGTCAGCTGTACACACCTTGGGGCCTTAGTGAGTGCTGTTCCTCCAGCCTGGAATGCCCTTCCTTGCTGCCCTAGTGAACACCTACATATCCATCAAGGCCCTACTCAGATGTCACATTCTCTGGGAGACCTTATCCCAAGGATCACCTTTCCCTCTTCCTCCTCCTTCTCCCAGGGAGAGAGGGGTACCTATTCCCCTGAAGCAGTCACCACACTGCATAGCCATTCATCCTCCCACAGGACTGTCCCCCACTCTTTAAAGGTGGTGTCCCTCCATAAGTGGCAAGTGGCCCTTACTACCTTCTTTTCTTTCTTTCTTTCTTTCTTTCTTTCTTTCTTTCTTTCTTTCTTTCTTTCTTTCTTTCTTTCTTTCTTTCTTTCTTTCTTTCTTTCTTTTTTTATTTGAGACAGGATCTCACTCTGTCCCCCAGGCTGCAGTGCAGTGGTGCAGTCATAGCTCACTGCAGCCTCGACCTCTCAGGCTCAAGTGATCCTCCCACCTCAGCCTCCTGAGTAGCTGAGACTACAGGTATGCACCACCACATCTGGATAATTTTTGTATTTTTGTAGAGATAGGGTTTTGTCATGTTGCCCGGGCTGGTCTCAAATTCCTGGGCTCAAGCAATCTTCCCCACCTTGGCCTCCCAAAATGCTGGGGTTACAGGCATGAGCCACTGCACCCAGCCACCTTCCTATTCTTAGTGCCTGGCCCAGAGTAGCCTCACAACAAATTCTTATTAAAATGAAAATTGGTTATATATATTTAATATATGCTATATTTTATTTAGTATATTATATAACACACAATATATTATATTTAATATATGATATAATATTCAATATATGATATATAATATATTTATATATAAGTATATGTTTGTTTTTTTTAGGTTTTTTTGTTTTTTGTTTTTTTGTTTTGTTTTGTTTTGAGATAGAGTCTTACTCAAATGACTGTTGCCCAGGCTGGAGTGCAGTGGCACAATCTCAGCTCACTGCAACCTCCGTTTCCTGGGTTCAAGCGATTCTCCTGCCTCAGCCTCCCGAGTAGCTGGAATTACAGGCACGTGCCACCACTCCTAGCCAAATTTTGTATTTTTAGTAGAGATGGGTTTTCACCATGTTGGCCAGGCTGGTCTCCAACTCCTGACCTCAGGTGATCTGCCTGCCTTGGCCTCCCAAAGTGCTGGGATTACAGGCATAAGCCGCTGTGCCTGGTCATATATTTCTATATCAACATGTGAAGTGAGCTTAACTCCCTGGTGTAAAATGCGTGATTTTTCAACTTCACACGTGTGAAATTCTAATAAAATGTCAACGACCTGTAGCCACTAAAGGCCTGTAATCCAGGGACAGTCTGTCCAATAAATAAATGGTTGTCTTATTTGTTAGAGTAATACACAAGTTACGATTTATTCATTTTTCTCATTTTCCTGACACTGCCAAAATTTTCTAGAGTTGTTTCACTGCATCTCTGCCTGCAGAAGCAAGCTAAGCTGGGCATGGTGGTGCAGGCCTTATAGTCCTAGGACTATATAGGTCAGGAGGCTGAGGCAGGAGGATCACTTGAGCCCATTGAGGCTGCAGTGAGCTATGATGGTGCCCCTGCATTCCAGCCTGGGCAATAGGGTGAAATGCTGTGTCAAAAAAAAAAGAAAAAAAAGGAAAAAAAAGGAGGGTAGACCAACCTAATGTGGAAATAAAATGCCTCAGATGCAACTAGCCCTCCACTCATGCTCAAGAGTTGCTACATCAAAGGAAATGTATATTTCCCAATTTAAAGAAATGACAACCCAACATGACACAACTTCCATGTGTATGGAATACAGGCGTGCAAGATACCAAGCCACCAGCTTCCGATAGCACCAAGGTCCAGTCTCCAACCTATAGCCTTCTCTCATTGTACGAGTTCATTTTGCATTGCTGTTAATATAAAGGCATACTTGGGGCTGGGTAATTTACAAAGAAAGGGAGTGTATTTGGTTCACGGTTCTGCAGGCTGTATAAGAAGCATGGAGCCAACATCTGCATCTGGGAAGGCCTCAGGAAGCTTCCATTCGTGGCGGAAGGAAAAGGGGAGCCGGCATCACATGGCAAGAGAGGGAGGCCCTTTAAACCAGACCCTTTAAACAACCATATCTCATATGAACTAACAGAGTGAAATCTCACTCATTACCATGGTGACGGCACCAAGCCATCCATAAGGGATCCACTCCCATGACCCACACACTTCCCACCAGGCCCCACCTCCAACACCGGCGATCACATTTTTCAGCATGAGATTTGGAGGGGACAAACATCCAAAGGATGTCCCTTATGAAGGTGGAAAGACATCCACTTCATTCTACAGGTAGTAAAATGGAGATGAAAATGAAGTCCTTGGCTGGGCATGGTGGCTCACACCTGTAATCCCAGCACTTTGGGAGGCTGAGGCGGGTGGATCACCTGAGGTCAGGAGTTTGAGACCAGTCTGGCCAACATGGCAAAACCCCGTCTCTACTAAAAATACAAAAATTGGCCAGGCGCGGTGACAGGCTCCTGTAGTCCCAGCTACTCAGGGGGCTGAGGCATAAGAATCGCTTGAACCCTGGAAGTGGAGGTTGCAGTGAGCCAAGATCACACGACTGCACTCCAGCCTGGGCAACAGAGTGAGACTCAGTCTCAAACAAAAGAAAATGAAGTCTTTATCACCCCATGAGATTTCTGCGAATGCATGGGATAAATTGTATGTATCTCGAGTGAAGTCTCCCCTTGAGCGCCAGGTCTAATTTCTATTGCTCAGTCCTTGTGTCCCATTCTCTGACCTATTGTGGTCAGCTCTGTGGCCACATTTACTCAGTGGACGTGGCTTTGGGAGGTGCCCCATAGAGGTTTTGCTTCCCCCATGGCAGGAGAGAGGGCTTTTCCTTCTTGAATCACCCTGAGTCTGGGTTCAGTTCCATGGCTCTGAAGTTCAAGGTTTCAAAGGATTTGCAAATAGCAGAAACAGCACGTTCCAACCATCCCTGATTCATTTCTCTCTCTCCAGCTTCCCCTCTCCTTCCTCCTTCCTTCTCTCCATCCCATTCCCTAGGCTGGAAGGTGGCACACCTATGCTGTAGAACGTCTCATGAGGGGGCATGACAGATTGGAAGCATGAACAGGACCCGTGAAGGATACAAAAGTCAAAAAGTAACACATCAGTGAGACTGTGGGGAAAAAGGAACAATTAGAAAAGGAAAAATTAACAATTAAATACTTTGCATTTGGTGGAAATGCAAAGTAGTTAAGCCCCTGTGGAAAACAGCATGGAGATTTCTCAAAGAACTAAAACAGAACTACCACCAAACCCAATCCCATTGCTGGCTGTCTACCCTGGAAAATAAATTGTTCTACTAAAAAGACACCTGTGTTTATACGTTCATCGCGCCACTATGCAGCATAGCAAAGACATGGAATCAACCCAGTTGCCCATGAGTGGTGAATTGGATAAAGAAAATGTGTTATATATACACCATGGAATACAACACAGCCATAAAAAAGAATGAAATCATGTCCTTTGCAGCCACATGGATGCAGCTGGAGGCCGTTATCCCAAGCAAATTAATGCAGAAACAGACAACCAAAAACCACATGTTCTCACTTGTAAGTGAGATCTAAACAGTGGGTACACGTGGACACAAAGATGGGCATAATGGACCCTGGGGACTAAAGAGGGGAGCAGTTTGCTGCTCTAGCAACAAACCTGCACATGTATCCCTGGATCTAAAATTAAAATTCATATGGGTTGGGCGTGGTGGCTCATGCCTGTAATCCCAGCACTTTGGGAGGCCAAGGTGGGTGGATCACCTGAAGCCAGGAGTTCAGCCTGGCCAGAATGGTGAAACCCATCTCTACTAAAAATACAAAAAATTATCCTGGCATGGTGGTGCGCACCTGTAGTCCCAGCTACTCGGGAGGCTGAGGCAGGAGAATCACTTGAACCTGGGAGGCGGAGGTTGTAGTGAGCTGAGATCATGCCACTGTACTCCAGCCTAGGTGACTGAGTAAAACTCCATCTCATAAAAACTAATAATAATAATAAATAAAAAACTTTTTTTCTTTCTTTCTTTCTTTCTTTTTCTTTCTTTCTTTCTTTCTTTTCTTTCTTTTTCTTTCTTTCTTTCTTTCTCTCTCTCTCTCTCTCTCTCTCTCTCTCTCTCTCTCTCTCTCTCTTCTTTCTTTCTTTCTTTCTTTCCCTCCTCTATCTCTCTCTCTCTCTCTTCTTTCTCTCAAGGTAGAGTTCCACTCTGTTGCCCAGGCTGGAGTACAGTGGCACGATCTCGGCTCACTGCAACCTCTGCCTCTCAGACTTAAGCAATTCTCCTGCCTCATCCTCCCAAGTAGCTAGGACTACAGGTGGCACAACCACGCCAGGATAATTTTTTGTATTTTTAGTAGAGATGGGTTTCACCATGTTGGCCAGGCTGGTCTCGAACTCCTGGCCTCAAGTGATCGGCCAAACTTGGCCTCCCGATGTGCTGGGATTACAGGCGTGAGCCACCGTGCCCGGCCTGTTTTTCATGTTTTTCATGTTTTAAAAACATCTCATTCATGAGATCTATTCCCAGAGCACAAAAACCTTGGGACTCAGAAGCCCCCTCTAAATCCAAACAGGGGTGTGGGCTGTGTAGACGCTGTGTAGACACTGCTCACCGTCTGACACAGCAGCGCAGGGAAGCCAAGAGGGATCCCCAGGTGAATTTCCCAGAGGTGATGAGCGGCTCACAAGCAGCTTGATGGATGGCCTTGCTCTAGCCACTTGACCTTGGGCCCTAGCACAGCTGGCTGCACCATCTCAGCCTCTCTGAGCAGAGCCAGGGTCCTCTGGAGACACATGTTGTAAGCAGCAACGTCATTTCCCTAAATCAGGCCACTGTCACTTGGCAAGGCCATTGACCAACACTTGAAGGCCCCACTTCCTCTCTTATCTCAAAGCCCAAGGAGATGCCAAACCCAACAATAGTGTCACTGACTTCTGAGAAAACAAATCAGTCAGACAAGCCTGTGGGTGCAAACACGAGCTGAGTCTTTTATGAGGTGAATTGAGGCCAGGTCCACAGCCTAGACATCCCAGGTACCCCAGCTTCATACACAGAAAAGCCCACTGTGAAGAGAGAGCTGTGATCAAGCTGGAAGGTTTGGAAAAATTTGAGTGTTGAGCAAAGTCAGGGTGTGAACAACCACCAGCCATCCCTGTAACCAGGCTCCTTCTGGTCAAGGGATGGGATCCTGCAGGGAGGCTTAAGCAGAGACCAGGGGTGGGGGCTGCACTCACGCCTGCCCCAATCCCCAATCTACAATGCCCCTTATGTAGTTCACACCAACTCAGCCACTTGTCGTAATCCACTCTGAGTTGGGACTCTATTTATTTTCCCCCGGTCATAGTCCTTGTTAACTTACATGCAACTTACATACAACTATGCATGCTCATCATAGAAAATTAGAAAACACGACGGGCAATCTTTTGAAACGCCACCATCCAGGGATTACTATTGTTAACATTTATTTCGATCAATTGCCAATAAGAGCCCAGCAAAAGCTTCATTTTACTCCCTGCTGCCTATTCCTTTACACAACCGTGATCATCACCGCCATTCTGGTGACTCTCTGAGCTCCGAGCCTCTCCCGCAGAGTCTAGGCTGGTGCACCCTGCCTGAAGAGCTAGCTGTGTGCTCAGCATCTCCTTGGAGGCTGAGATCAGTCCCCTTGTTTGCCTTTTCAGGCTTGAGAAGTCGCACATTTTTAGAAACTAAAGACCATTCAGAGCCAACTACAATTTATTCCAACCACTCAGTGATCTCCAAGAATCCAGCTTAAAGGGGAGTGAGGGAGGTCACTACAATGTTAAAGAGAACTAAAGGACAAAAAAAATGAAAGGGGCTGGGCGCGGTGGCTCACGCCTGTAATCCCAACACTTTGGGAGGCCAAGGTGGGCGGATCACCTGAGGTTGGGAGTTTGAGACCAGCCTGACCAACCTGGAGAAACCCCATCTCTAGGAAAAATACGAAAGTAGCCGGGCATGGTGGCGCATGCCTGTAATCCCAGATACTCGGGAGGCTGAGGCAGGAGAATCACTTGAACCCGGGAGATGAATCTTGTAGTGAGCCGAGATCACACCATTGCACTCTAGCCTGGGCAACAAGAGCGAAACTCTGCCTCAAATAAATAAATGGACCTGGGATTGCTGAATCTCAATTGACTGGGAATGGGACAGGTCTCATCTCTTACCAAGACCCTGCCTAGCTGTTAGTTGCAGCAAATTGTCCCTCAAACCTCCACTAGCCCAGAGTAGTTTGTGCAGAAAGAGTAAATCCTTATACGATCTGCTTCCACCCATCTGTTTTCTAATTTCCCATGATGACCACGCATAATTATATGTAAGTTGCATGTAAGTTAACAAGGACTATAACACAAGAGAGAGTTACCAGGACACTGAAAATGTGATGAGACCCAAAGTACAGAAAGACAGCAACATCAGAGCTCTAAGGCTCTTTGTGTAGCCATGAATAGGTACTCTTTATTGGGTACTTTATGACATTAGACGTAGGGACACAGCTAAAAGCCAGGGCAAAGCAGGACTAATATTATTTGCAAAATAATAAAAAGACCATTCTTATTTTGCATATTAGGTCATATTTCTTACCAAAGTTTTTCTGTAGCAGAGTAAACAATGATCACGTCACTGCACTCCAGCCTGAGTGACAGAGCAAGACCTTGTCTTTAAAAAATAATAAAGTTTTGCTGGGGACGGTGGCTCATCCCTGTAATCCCAGCACTTTGGGAGGCCGAGGTGAGTGGATCACCTGAGGTCGGGAGTTCGAGACCAGCTGGCCAACATGGTGAACCCCCGTCTCTACTAAAAATACAAAAATTAGCCAGGCATGGTGGTGGGCACCTGTACTCCTGGCTACTCGGGAGGCTGAGGCAGGAGAATCACTTGGACCCAGGAGGCAGAGGTTACAGTGAGCCAAGATGGTGCCATTGCACTCTAGCCCAGGTGACAAGAGTGAAACTCTGTCTCAAAAAAAATTAATAAATAAAAATTAAAAATTAAAAAATAATAAAGTGTTTCTGCAACATTCATAGTGGTGCTCCCTGAAGCTGTGCAACATGGCAGCTCTGAATATTTGAAGAAATAGCTTCCTTCATTAATGTGGAATTTAGAATACACTGTATCTGAGATACAGTATGGATCCTGAGATGTGTGTGTGTCTATGAACACACATTCATACTGAAGTACATTGGCCCCCACAAGATTAGGTAGTCACCTTCTACGTCAGCAGTCCCCAACCTTTTTGGCACCAGGGACCGGTTTCATGGAAGACAGTTTTTCCATGGATGGGGTGGAGGGAGGTTTCAGGATGATTCAGCACATTCCATTGATTGTATGCTTTGTTTCTATTATTATTACATTGTAATATATAATGAAATAATTATACAACTCACCACAATGTTGAATCATGGGAACCCTGAGCTTGTTTTCCTGCAGCTAGACGGTCCTATCTGGGGATCCTGGGAGACAGTGACAGATCATCAGGCATTAGATTCTCATAAGGAGCGGGCAACCTAGATCCCTCGCATGCACAGTTCACAGTAGGGTTCCCGCTCCTATGAGAATCTAATGCCGCTGCTGATCTGACAGGAAGTGGAGCTCAGGTGGGAATGCGAGTGTTGGGGAGTAGCTGTAAATACAGATGAAGCTTTGCTCACTCACTCGCTGCTCACCTCCTGCTATGTGTCCTGGTTCCTAACAGGCCATGGACCAGTACCAGTCCATGGTCTGACGGAGAAAACTCAAATTCAGCTCCTCAGGTAGATGTCAAAGATCTGGGACTTGGAGAGCAAAACTCCTTCCTGGGTTGTTCTGCTGGACTTTAAATGCCACAGCCTACCCCAGACTGTCCTATAGGAACTTTCACTGGTGCTATCCGGGTAGGGAATTCAGACTTTGGGAAGGTTTTGCTGAGGGAGGGACAAGGAGTTTGCAGGACAAGACTAGCCCCGAGGGTGGAGGATAGATTTTCCTTCCAAAGGGGTGGATATTGGCTTTTAGACAGCTGTGGAAGAAGGTAGTCTCCAGAGGAAGCTTGACCTTGAGTAATAGGGCAGCAATACACACAAAAAATGAGAGCAAGTCCATGGTGGGCCTCTGCAAGGCTTTAAACACTTTTTGTGATTTTGCCCTAGCACTTGGGTGACTGTCAGATGAAGCATATGGGGTTTTGGGGTTTTTTTGTGTTTTTAGTTTTTTTGAAATGGAGTCTCACTCTGTTGCCCAGGCTGGAGTGCAGTGGCACGATCTCAGCTCACTGCAACCTCCGCCTCCCAGATTCAAGCGATTCTCCTGCCTCAGCCTTCTGAGTGGCTGGCATTACAGGCATGCACCATCATGTCCGGATAACTTTTGTATTTTTAGTAGAGATGGGGTTGTGCCATGTTGGCCAGGCTGGTCTTGAACTCTTGACCTCAGGTGATCCACCCACTTGGCCTCCCAAAGTGCTAGGATTACAGGTGTGAGCCACCGTGCCCAGCCAAGCATATGGTTTTAAAGTGATCCGCTCTTGTGAGTGGAAAATTAACTCAAATTGTGTTTTTCCTCTGCTCTCACACCACAGCAACAATCAGCTTAGAAGACTCCCGTGACCAAATGGGTGGGGTTTGTTCCCCAGCAATAAGCCAGCAATCAGTCCTGCAACCTACGGCAGCTGACTGTCCTCTAGTTCAATTCCAACACTACCTGGGGATAGTATCAGATGCCGCAGGCTAAGGTCTCAGTTCCCAAGACTGCCCGGCTCATAGACACCAGTCACAAGTCCAGGCCTACGAAACTTCTGACCAACTGGCTTCAAGTTGGGGCGTCTGCAGTTCCCTCCTCAGGTGAGATTAATTTGCTGGAGTGGCTCACAGAGTGCAGGGAAATACTTTCTTACAGTTACCGGTTTATGATGAAGCATATTGCAAAGGATACAGACAAAGAGATGTGTAGGGTGAGGTTGCGGGGAAGGGGACGGAGCTTCCATGCCCTCCCTGGATACACCACCCTTCAGCAACCTCTCCATGTTCAGCTATCCGGAAGCCCTCTTAACCCTGTCCTCTTGGGGTTTTATGGAGGTTCCATTATGTAGCCATAACCGATTAAACCACTGGCCGCTAGTGATCAACTTGCTCTTCAGCCCCTCTCCCCTCTTTGGAGGTTGAGGGGTGGGGTTGAAAGTCCCAACCCTCTAATCCGTCCTCGATCTTGGAAGCTACCTAAAGGACATCAGTCAACTCATTAGTTTACAAAAAGACATTGCTTTAAGGCCAGGTTCGGTGGCTCACGCCTGTATTCCCAGCACTTTGGGAGGCTGAGGCTGGCAGATCACTTGAGGTCAGGAGTTCGAGACCAGCCTGGCCAACATAGCAAAGCCCCATCTCTACTAAAAATACAAAAATCAGCCCAGCGTGGTGGCACACGCCTGTAATCCCAGCTACTGGGGAGGCGGAGGCAGGAGAATTGCTTGAGCCCGGGAGGTGGAGGTTGCACTGAGCCAAGATTGCGCCACTGCACTCCAGCCTGGATGACAGAGTGAGACTTTGTCAAAGAAAGAAAAGAAAGAAAGAAAGAAAGAAAGAAAGAAAGAAAGAAAGAAGGAGAAGGAAGGAAGGAAGGAAGGAAGGAAGGAAGGAAGGAAGGAAGAAGAAGAAGGAATGAAGGAAGGGAAGGAAGAAGGAAGGAAAAGAAAGAAAGAAAGAAAGAAAGAAAGAAAGAAAGAAAGAAAGAAAGAAGAAAAAAAAAAGGCATCGCTTTGGAGTTTCTTAGGACTTTAGGAGTTGTATGCCAGGAAACAGGTCAAAGACCAAATATATGTTTCACTACATCATACCTTCACTGTGGTCCTTTTATTTAATTTAATTAATTTATTTATTTATTTGAGACAGAGTCTCGCTCTGTCACCCAGGCTGGAGTGCAATGGTGCAATTGTAGCTCACTGGAGCCTCAAACTCCTCGGCTGCTCAAGCTGTACCTCCTGCTTCAACCTCCTGAGTAGCTGGGACTACCGGTGTGCACCACCATCCCCAGCTTATTTCTCAATTTTTTTTGTAGAGCCAGCATATCACCATGTTGCCCAGGCTAGTGTCAAACTCCTGGGCTCCCACAATCTTCCCACCCCAACCTTCCAAACTGCTAGAATCACAGGCATGAGCCACCACAACCGGCTTATCCCTGTATCTTTAGTCAAGGCTAGTGTGTGGCGCCTGGTGGGAATGACTGATGAGGTCGAGCAGTAAGGAGAAAATCCCACAATATTGTCGAGGAGGTTGCAGTCCAAATGGGCTGGGGGGACGATGACCAGCAGTAAAAAGAGTGCAACTCACAGTAGGACTGGACAGCAGGGAGAAGCTTGCCCCACACATGTTCACCTGCCAGGTGGGAGAAGATGTGTTCCCCTTTTCCCCAGAATTCTAGAGAACAGTGTCTCTGGAAGAGGAGAGATTTACACATGGGTTACAACCCTGGGTTCAACCGTGATTGTGCTACTGCCTGCCCGAACTTGCTGGGAACATCCTTTCCTCTAGCCAGACCACACCGCCTCCACCAGAAAGTCGTCTTCTCCTCTCTCGACTGCCCAGATTCTACCATCCACGTAGTTCTGCTCAAGTCCCATGTCTTCCATCAATGAACATTACTCTAGCAACAATCGCATGTACTATTCAGCACCTGGTACATGCACTAGGTGAGGTGCATTTAATTCTCACCTCCATGCTGTGGGGTTAGGTACTATAATCTCCGTTTTTCAGGTGTGGAAACTGAGGCTCACAGAGCCAGAATTGTTTGCATATTTATTTATTTATTTATTTATTTATTTATTTATTTATTTACTGAGACAGGGTCTTGCTCTGTCGCCGAGGCTAGGGTGCAGTGGCATGATCTTGGCTTACTGCAACCTCCACCTCCAGGGTTCAAGTGATTCTCCTGCCTCATCCTCCCCAGTAGCTGGGATTGCAGGTGCCTGCCACCATGCCCAGCTAATTTTTGTATTTTCAGTACGTTTGTATTTTTAGTGAGGTTTCACCAGGTACTTTTAGTAGAGATGGGGTTTCACCAGGCTGGTCTCAAACTCCTGACCTCAAGTGATCCGCCCACCTTGGCCTCCCAAAGTGTTGGGATTATAAGTATCAGCCACTGCACCCTGCCTGGTTTGCATTTTGAAAATCTGCATTTTTCTGGGAGTTCAGGAAGCACCATCCACATAACACAGTGGTACTCCCCCCAACATTGGAGTTTTGCAATGTGGAGATCTGCCTACTTTATTTTATTTTATTTTTTTGAGTCAGTGTCTCACTGTGTCTCCCAGATTGGAGTGCAGCAATGCAATCACAGCCCACTGCAACTTCAAACTCCTGAGCTCAAGGAACCCTTCCACCTTAACTTCCCATGTGGCTGAGACCACAGGCAAGCACCACCACTGCTGGCAAATTTTTTAATCTTTTTTTTATAGATAGGGTCTTGCTCTGTTGCCCAGTCTGGTCTCAAACTCCTGGTCTCAAGCAATCCTCCCACCTCAGCTTCCCAAAGTGTGGAGATTACAAGCATGAGCCACCTTTCCTGGCCTGGCCCGGCTATTTAAAGGAATGGGTTTCTTAGAAGCAGGAGGATTACTGGAAGCCAGGAGTTCAAGATCAGCCTGAACAACAAAGTGAGAGAAGGAAGGAAGGAAGGAAGGAAGGAAGGAAGGAAGGAAGGAAGGAAGGAAGGAAGGAAGGAAGGAAGGAGGAGGAGGGAGGGAGGGAGGGAGGGAGGGAGGGAGGGAGGGAAGGAAGGAAGGAAGGAAGGAAGGAAGGAAGGAAGGAAGGAAGGAAGGAGGGAAGGAGGGAAGGAGGGAAGGAGGGAAGGAGGGAAGGAGAGAGGGAGGGAGGGAAAAAAGAGAGAGAAAGAAAAGAGAGAAAGAGAGAAAGAAAGAAAGAGGCAGAGAAAGAGAGAGAGAAAGAAGGAAAGAAAGAAAAGGAAGGAAGGAAGGAAGGAAGGAAGGAAGGAAGGAAGGAAGGAAGGAAGGAAGGAAGGAAGGAAGGAAGGAAGGAAGGAAGGGAAGGAAAGAAGAGACAGAGAGAGAAAGAAAGAGAGAAAGAGAGAGACATTTTAATTAACTGAGTATGGTGGCATGCACCTGTAGCCCCAGCTACTCAAGAGGCTGAGGCAGGAGGATTGCTTCAGCACAGGAGTTCAAGGCTGCAGTGAGCTATGGCGGTGCCACTGCACTCCAGCCTGGGTAACAAAGCAAAAACCCTGCCTCTTAAAAAGAAAAGGGGTTCTCCCTTCATGTGGAACTAGACCGCACTGTCTCTGAGTATCGATACTGACCTGACTTCAAAACCTGTGTTAATCTTTTCTTCGATGCCTCTGGATAATAAAAATTCGTATTCCAATGGTGCCCAAATGTCCATATTAGCCACCTGCATCCCAAGGGAACCCGCTGCTAGCTCCTCCCTTCATGCCAATCCCACACATTCCTCTTCTCCCTGTTCCGTGTGGTCAAGGTCTCACCAAGCCCTACAGTTAACCCTTTCTTAGAGTTGCTAAACCCACCTGAGATCATTCATTGAACCTGGAAGAGCAAAGCCCGTTGCAGACTCTAAAATTAACAGCTGCCCCAAGTAACAGTGACTGGAGCAACTCCAGCTTTGGGAAGTTAGTAAGGTTAGAGCAATATTCCCAACCATAGGAGGAACCAGCACTGAGAAGTTGGCTAATGGATATCACTTGAATCCTTCAGTTTTAGTCTTGGGGACAGATGCCATCCATAGCAAAGGTGTCAAAACCGGAAACCACCAGTGCCCTTTGTCCCGGAATGGGACCCGACCCAACCTAAGAATCTCCCAGAGAGAAATCAGAGGCAGTGCCACCTATGTCGACCCTCTTGGCACTCCAAGAACATCCATTTCCTCTTTATGTCTCCAACTGTACCCAGACCCAGCCTCGGGGTCCCAGAGGAACACCCTCTGGTATGCTCAGTCCAGCTCAAACTTCAGAGTCCAGGTCACCAAGCCCAAATGTCCTGGACACAGCAGAGGACGATATCTCAGCACAGGACCAGAGAGAGGCATCTCTGGTCTCTCCAGAACTTGAGAAAGAGGAAAGAATTCAGAGGTCAGGGTAGAGGTAGACACACTCCTGGATAACTAGTTGCTCTTCATGGCTCTGGGCAGACATCACCTCATCCGAGAAGTCTTCCTTCATGCCCAAGGTTAGCTCCCTGTGATCTCAAAGCATCATGCACCTCCCATACATATTTATCACTTCAGATTGTAAATTTCCAGTGCTCTGTCTGCTCCCAAATGCATGCTAGGTCGTGCGCTTTTGAGCTTCTGTGCTCTGTCTTCCTTGCCCCTATAGTAGGCTCTAGCAGTGACCTGCATCTGCCAATATCCTGGATACCCTCAACACCAAACTAGGGCTTTAAGACGTGACTTGTGTGTGTTTGTATCAGGGCTAACATCTTTCCACTCAAACCCACCCCTGTTTGCTGCAGCCAGGAGAAATGGGCAGTGGAAATTGACCACGGAGCTCTCCAAGGCCAGACCAATAGAAAAGAGTTTTATAATGTCACAGCCAAACTCGAGAAAGAGACAAGACACTCTTCCATCATAATAAAATCCCAACATTATGCTAGCAGGAAGACATGAATCGTATATATGGATCATTGAGGCCTGTGGGTAGGAGATTAACAATTGCAGTATAAAATGCCTGGTTTGTTGTTTAAAACAGTTTGGAATGATAAAGAGAAACAGAAAGGAAAATCAAGCTGCCACCCAGAGTGTGGAATCCCCACCCTTCTCTCCTCCGTCTTCCAGGCTCCAGGTCTCCCCTGACTCTGTGTGACAGTAAAATGAATGGGGACACCGATGCGGAAGAGGGTGTGGGATACCCCCACCACAAGATAATCTTGGACCTGGGAAAGGAGAAAAGCAAACCAGAGTAGAACAAAGATGAGAAACAGGATCCAAGGGGAAGATCTGGCCAGCCAAGAGAAAATATGCTTCTGCTGGTGGATACCCTAAAGCTCTGCAGAGAGAGGCCCATGCTTGGAAGGATGCAAGGGTTTGAGCTGTTTAGGTGGAGGTCACAATGTTCCATCTCCATTGCCCATTCCAGCTCCATTGCCCATTCCACCTCCATTACCCATTCCAGCTCCATTACCCATTCCACCTCCATTACCCATTCCAGCTCCATTACCCAGTCCACCTCCATTACCCATTCCACCTCCATTACCCACTCCACCTCCATTGCCCATTCCACCTCCATTACTCACTCCACCTCCATTGCCCATTCCACCTCCATTACCCATTCCAGCTCCATTGCCCATTCCAGCTCCATTACCCATTCCAGCTCCATTGCCCATTCCAGCTCCATTACCCATTCCACCTCCATTACCCATTCCACCTCCATTGCCCATTCCAGCCTCCATTACCCATTCCAGCTCCATTACCCGCTCCACCTCCATTGCCCATTCCACCTCCATTACCCATTCCACCTCCATTGCCCATTCCAGCTCCATTGCCCATTCCAGCTCCATTACCCATTCCACCTCCATTACCAATTCCAGCTCCATTGCCCATTCCAGCTCCATTGCCCATTCCACCTCCATTACCCATTCCAGCTCCATTGCCCATTCCAGCTCCATTGCCCATTCCACCTCCATTACCCATTCCAGCTCCGTTGCCCATTCCACCTCCATTACCCATTCCACCTCCATTGCCCATTCCAGCTCCATTGCCCATTCCACCTCCATTACCCATTCCACCTCCATTACCCATTCCACCTCCATTACCCATTCCAGCTCCATTGCCCATTCCACCTCCATTACCCATTCCACCTCCATTACCCATTCCACCTCCATTGCCCATTCCAGCTCCATTGCCCATTCCACCTCCATTACCCATTCCACCTCCATTACCCATTCCACCTCCATTACCCATTCCAGCTCCATTGCCCATTCCACCTCCATTACCCATTCCACCTCCATTACCCATTCCACCTCCATTACCCATTCCAGCTCCATTGCCCATTCCAGCTCCATTACCCATTCCAGCTCCATTACCCATTCCAGCTCCATTGCCCATTCCAGCTCCATTGCCCATTCCACCTCCATTACCCATTCCACCTCCATTACCCATTCCACCTCCATTGCCCATTCCAGCTCCATTGCCCATTCCAGCTCCATTGCCCATTCCACCTCCATTACCAATTCCAGCTCCATTGCCCATTCCAGCTCCATTGCCCATTCCACCTCCATTACCCATTCCACCTCCATTGCCCATTCCAGCTCCATTGCCCATTCCACCTCCATTACCCATTCCACCTCCATTACCCATTCCAGCTCCATTGCCCATTCCACCTCCATTACCCATTCCACCTCCATTACCCATTCCACCTCCATTACCCATTCCAGCTCCATTGCCCATTCCACCTCCATTACCCATTCCAGCTCCATTGCCCATTCCAGCTCCATTGCCCATTCCACCTCCATTACCCATTCCAGCTCCATTGCCCATTCCAGCTCCATTGCCCATTCCACCTCCATTACCCATTCCAGCTCCATTACCCATTCCAGCTCCATTACCCATTCCAGCTCCATTGCCCATTCCAGCTCCATTGCCCATTCCACCTCCATTACCCATTCCAGCTCCATTGCCCATTCCAGCTCCATTGCCCATTCCACCTCCATTACCCATTCCAGCTCCATTGCCCATTCCAGCTCCATTGCCCATTCCACCTCCATTACCCATTCCAGCTCCATTGCCCATTCCAGCTCCATTACCCATTCCAGCTCCATTACCCATTCCAGCTCCATTGCCCATTCCACCTCCATTACCCATTCCAGCTCCATTGCCCATTCCACCTCCATTACCCATTCCAGCTCCATTACCCATTCCAGCTCCATTGCCCATTCCAGCTCCATTGCCCATTCCAGCTCCATTACCCATTCCAGCTCCATTACCCATTCCACCTCCATTGCCCATTCCACCTCCATTACCCATTCCAGCTCTGTATAGTTTAGATTCTACAACAGGGACCTAAACAGGAGAACAGACCCAACAGAACTTCCTGGAGATGTGTATGGTGTGTGTGTGTGTGTGTGTGTGTGCGCGTGCACGTGTGGTGTGTGTGTGTGTTCACACAGGTGTGAATAGAAAATTACCTAGCAAAGAGAAGGAACTGGTCCTCCCTTCCCAGGTCACTAGCAGGCACCCAAGACAACTGTGGCAGTAAGTAGACCCCTGGAGAAAGACCCCCAGCTGCAGTCTAGCGTGACAGGGGAACCAAGAGATCATCAGGTATTTACAACACAGAGGAGTCGAAAATGCTTTGTAGGGTCACCAGGCGCAGCAGCTCACACCTATAATCCCAGCACTTTGGGAGGCTGAGGAGGGCTAATCACCTAAGTTCAGGAGTTCAAAACAGCCTGGCCAACATGGCGAAATGCCGTCTCTACTAAAAACACAAAAAGTAGCCAGCTGGTGGTGGGCACCTGTAATCCCAGCTACTCGGGAGGCTGAGGCAGGAGAATTGCTTGAATCCAGGAGGCGGAGGTTGCAGTGAGCTAAGTTCCCGCCACTGCACTCCAGCCTGGGCAACAGAGTGAGACTCGGGAAGGAAAAAAAGAGAGAAAGAGAGAAGGAAGGAAGGAAGGAAGGAAGGAAGGAAGGAAGGAAGGAAGGAAGGAAGGAAGGAAGGAAGGAAGGAAGGAAGGAAGGAAGGAAGGAAGGAAGGAAATGACATGTAGGAAGTGAATGATGTTTTGAGGGCAGAGGAAGGGCACTTAGGGCATAGGAGGGCTTCCTGGAGGAGGTGATGTCAGTGTTGAGCTCTGAGGATCAAAGAGAAGTTAATCAGAAGCCTGTTCCTGGACTAACACCCTCCATTACCCCCAGAGAACAGTGGCAGGCCCTGCTGCATGTCTAAGATACAAGGACACCAGCGCTGGGTCACGCATACCTCAGATGTGTCCAAGACAGCCTATGACCAATATGAGTCCCCAAAGCTCTCAGGCCCTCTCGTTTACCTGCGTTCCTGGGTAATTCCAAGCCCTTTCCCTGGAGCTGCCAAAGAGGTCCCCAGTCCTGCTGGTGGGGCTGAGAATGCGGTTTGCAGTGTCCACACGGCAGGGGGTCCCACGCCAGAGCAGCCCTGGCCCTGTCCTTGGAGCCCACTGAAGGCCTGCCAGACCCCATCTAGGCTGTCACTCAGGCTATACGAGGAAGAAGAGTATTGCGAGCTCCCTGGAGCTCGGCCAGGACTCCCGGTCCAGCCAGCCAGGTGGAGGAGGAGCCCGAGAGAGCCTTGTAAAACCTCCAAGATTGGATTAACTCCCAGGGAGCCGTGGAGGCAGCTGGCTGGTGGCAGTCTCTAGGTCTATGGCAGAGCCCCGCCCAGGCTGGTGGGGGTCCACCTCCCTCACTCTAGCCCTCTGGAATGCTCTGGTTAACTATGACTTGCTACTTCAATCAGAGCTGGCCGTCCATACGCCTGACCCAGCTCCCGCCCCAGCAACACACCCTAAGTAGAGTCCTCTACTATACAACTATTGTCTTGCTTGGATCTTTTTTAAAAATATATTTTTATGAAGCTAAAATTCACATGATGAAATTGACCATCTTAAAGTGAACAACTCAGTGCATTTAGTACATCCATCTCTACCTGGTTGCAAAACATTGCATCGCCACAAAACAAAACCCTCGACCCATAAGGCAGTTACTTCCCGTTCCCCTCTACCCCTAGCTCCAGCAACCACCAATTTGTATTATATCTCTATGGATTTATCTATATTCTGGATATCGCTATGGATTTACCTATATTCTGGATATTTCTTGTAAATTGAATCATATAGTATGTTTCTTTCACCTAGCATGTTTTCAAGGTCCATCCATGTTGTTGCATGTATCAGTACTTCATTCCTTTTTATGATCCCATAATAGTCCATTGCATGTAAATATCACAATTTGTTTATCCATTCTTCCATTGATGGACATTTGGGTTATGTCTACCTTTTAGCCATTGTGAATAGTACTGCTACGAATGTTTCTGTACATGTATTTATTTGAGTACTTGTTTTCAGTTCTCTGGGATGTATTCCTAAGAGGGGAATTGCTAGATCATATGGTAATTCTATGTTCAACTTTTTTTTTTTCTTTTTTGAGATGGGGTCTCACTCTGTCACACAGGCTGGAGTGCGGTGGTGTGATCTCAGCTCACTGCATCCTCCACCTCCTGGGCTCAAGCAATCCTCTCACATCAGCCTCCTGAGTAGGCGGGACTACAGGCATGTGCCAACACTCCCGGTTAACTTTTGTATTTTTTGTAGAGTTGGAGTTTTGCTATGTTGCCTGTGCTAGTCTCAAACTATCCCGAGCTCAAGTGATCCACCAGCCTCAGCCTCCCAAAGTGCTGGGATTACAGGCATGACCCACCCTGCCTGGCCTGTGTTCAACTTTTTGAAGCACAACCAAACTGTTTTCCACAGTGGTTGAACCATTTTCCACTTCCACCAGCAATGTACAATGGGTTCCAATTTCTCTACATTCTTGCCAACACTTAAAATTTTTTTTAAGAGCCATCATAGTGGCTATGAAGTCATATCTCATTGGGGTTTTCATTTGCATTTTGTTAGTGACTAATGACATTGAGCATCTGTTCATGTGCTTGTTGACAATTGTTATGTCTTCTTCGGGGAAATGCCAGTTCAAGTCCTTTGCCCATTTTTAAATTCAGTTGTCTTTTTGTTGTTGAGCTGTAAGAGCTTTTTTAAAATATATTCTGTATACTACACTCTTATCAGATGTATGATTTGCAATTTTTTTCCCATTTTGTGGTTACCTTTTCACTTCCTTGACAATGACCTTCAACGCCCAAAAGTTTTTAACTTTGATAAAGTTGAATGTTTCTATTTTTCTTGTGTTACATGTGCTTTTGGTGTCATATCTAAGGACCCACTGGTTCATGAAACCCTGGTCATTAATATTCACCCCTGTGTTTTCTTCTAAGGGTTTAATGAGGTTTAGCTCTTATGCTTAGGTCTTAAATCCATTTGGAGTTTTTCTGTTTGTTTATTTGTTTGTTTGTTTGTTTGTTTAACATAATACGGGGTAGGTATACAACTTCATTCTTTTTCATGTGAATATTCAGTTGTCCCAGCACCATTTGTTAAAAAGACTGTCCTTTCCCTATTTCATGGTCTTGGAACCCTTGTCAAAAATCAGTTGGCCATAGATGTATGGGTTTATTTTATTTTATTTTATTTTATTTTATTTTATTTTATTATTTTATTTTTGAGACAAGGTCTCACTCTGTTACCCAGGCTGGAGTGCAGTGGTGTGATCTCGGCTCACTGCACCTCCACCTCCTGAGTTCAAGCAATTTTCATGCCTCAGCCTCCCGAGTACCTGAGTACAGGCACACGCCACCATGCCCAGCTCATTGTTTTGTATTTGTAGTAGAGACAGAGTTTCACCATGTTGGCCAGGATGGTCTCGAACTCCTGATCTCAAATGATCCACCCATGTCAGCTTCACAAAGTGTTAATTATAGGCATGAGCCACCGCGCCCAGCCGGTTTATTTCTGAACTCTCAATTCTATCCCATTGATAAAACTATCCATCCTATGCCAATACCACACTGTTTCTTTTAGTATAGCTTTATAGTAAATTGTGAAATCATTTTTCTCACTCTTGCCTGAACCCAGTCAAGGATAGGTGACTCGAGTCAGTTCTCCTTTTCCTAACTGGATGCCACATAAGCAGCCTCCTAAATGTCAGCTGTCCCTCGAAATTGTGGCTTCACGTCTTGATTCTAAAGTCAACATAGAAGGGGAGATGGAGCAGTATAGAGCCTGCAGAGCCAGTGTAGAATTACTCCCTTCAGTTTCTCATAAAAGGAGGGGGCATAACACAGTGAAAAGAACATAGGCACGTGTGAGACACTAGACACGTGACTGAACCATTTTACATTCCCACCAGCCATGTACAATGCCCTGAACACGGCAGGCAATACTGAAGCCTACCAACTATATCATCTTGGGCAACTTATCCTCTCTGACCCCTCAGCTTTGTCATTTGCAAAACGGGTTATTGTAAGAATTACATATGTGCAATAATGTGCATAGAGCCCAGATGAAGTCAGGTGTTGTGGCTCATACCTGTAATCCCAGCTACTCAAGATGCTGAGGCAGGAAGATCACGTCAGTCCAGGAGTTCAAGACCAGCCTGGGCAAGATAGCAAGACCCCCGACTCTAAAAAAATTTTTAAAGCCTGGATGTATCCCAGGAATATACATCTGGCCAACAAATAGCATAAAATGGCATGGTGAGATGATCATGGAAATGTGTGATTATCTCAACTACTCCAAGATCAGAAATATAGCTCCCCTGGAAATGTGTGAAATAGGGATAGATTTCTTGTTTTTCATCAGTCACAGGCATATGCAGACCTAAGCCAGGCAGTTGAAGAGACAATTTGTCTTTTCCATGTCCTTACTTTCTTTGCAGTAAAATGAGTTCCTTGGTAAAATATAAAATTAAAATTAAACAATAAAATAAAATAATAAAATGTCATATGTTATGTCGGATACCATAAAGACCAACAAAGCTTTCTCTAAGTCCACAAATAGTGTTGTTGGCAGAACACGTGAGCAGGGGACGCAAACCCATATCAGGTATTAGCATATTTCAGTGACAGCCAGTCACTGTCTTCTCCCCGACAGAAGGGGAAAATTCTCCCGACATAGATTAGGTGGTCAGAGAAGCTAAGTGTTAACAAGTAAGACAGTTGTCCACCACGTAAGGCATTATAATGAGATCCTTTTTTTTTTATTTGGTTTTGTTTTGTTTTATTTATTTTTTTTAATTAATTAATTAATTTTTTTGAGGCAGAGTCTTGCTCTGTGGCCCAGGCTGGAGTGTAGTGGCATGATCTTGGCTCACTGCAGCCTTGAACTTCTGGGTCAAGCAATCCTCCCGCCTCAGCCTCCCAAGTAGCTAGAATTACAGGCAAGCACCACCACACTGGCTAATATTTTTATTATTTGCAGAGATGGGGTCTTGCTATCTTGCCCAGGCTAGTCTCAACATAATCAATCATCCAGCATTTCTATTAAAGGAACAGGCAAGTTGGAGCTTATAGGGTTTCCTAACTGGCCCCCAGAATTCCTTTTCATGAGGCATTTCTAGATGCTGAAGGATACCCCTAGTTTGAGACAGGTGTATTTCACTGGGATCTCCTTTGGGGAGAAGACACGTGAAGGGCCTGAAACCCATTGGTACTGCCTGGTGAATGGCCTGAACCAGGTGCTAAAGAGAGGCTACACAGCGTCAGTGGGTCCTCAGCCATGCACCTCCCCTGGGGGAACACACTCTCTCTGTCTCTGGGCACAGGCTGCTCTGTGCTGGTGCTGGAGGCAGGTTGTCTCTGTACCACCCTCATCTAAGTGGTGTCCACGGGGTTCTTGCCTCTGCGGGTCACTTGCTTCCAAACTGAAATATATGCAGGTCCATGGGACTGGGCCGAGCCCCGATCACATGCCTGCCTTCAGCTGGAAGGGTGATGGGGAGAGCTTATTCCTGAGCTTTATTTTGGGGAGGAGCTGGCCCATCAAATGGGAAATTCTCCCGACATAGGTTAGGTGATCAGAGGAGCTAAGTGTTAACAAGCAAGACAGTCGTCCACCACGTGGGACGTCACAATGGGGTCCTACTTTTTTTTTTTTTTTTTTTTTTGAGGCAGAGTCTTGCTCTGTGGCCCAGGTTGGGGTGTATTGGCATGATCTTGGCTCACTGCAGCCTTGAACTCCTGGGTCAAGCAATCCTCCTGCCTTAGGTCTCCCAAGTATCTGGAACTACAGGCAATCATCATGACACTGGCTAATATTTTTTTGTTTTGTAGAGATGGGATCTTGCTATGTTGCCCAGGCTGGTCTCAAACCCCTAGTCTCAAGAAATCCTCCTACCTCGGCCTCCCAAAGTGCTGGGATTATAGATGTGAGGCACTGTGCCCAGCCAGTGAGGTCCTATGAAGGCCTGGTAAACAGAATGCTGCTCCTCTGCTTCCAAATCCACCACAGTGAAGGCAGGAACATGGATATTCAAAAGGTAGAGTGCCAGTTTCTCAGCCATAGTCACCAGAACCTTCCCATCCGCAACATCCCCGTTCTTGAGCCTGGCATTTGCAAGGCAATATATCCTTGTTGAGCAAGTGGATGAAATCATGGTCAAAGGAGACAATGTAGACACACACCTTAGTCGCCCCCGGCACAATATCTGCCATGCCTGGGATCGAGCCCCATGACCCCAACACATTCCCAACACGTCCCAACACTTCTCATTCTCACCTGCCCCCACTCATTGGCCAGATCTGAAAGGTGGAGCTTTTGCTGTGTTTCCAGTTCTACAGTGAAAGGTATATCTCGAGGCCTGGCACAGTGACTCACACCTGTAATCCCAGCACTTTGAGAGGCCAAGGTGGGAGGATCTCCTGAGGTCAGGAGTTCGAGACCAGCCTGACCAACATGGCGAACCCCTGTCTCTACTACAAATACAAAATTAGTCGAGCGTGGTGGTGGATGCCTGTAGTCTCAGCTACCCGAAAGCCTGAGGCAGGAGAATTGCTTGAATCCGGGAGGCAGAGATTGCAGTGAGCCTAGATTGCACCACTATACTCCAGCCCGAGCAACAGAGGGAGAGACTCCACCAAAAAAGAAAAAAGAAAGGTGTGTCACTCAGCCCAAACACCTTGCTATCCCTCTCACGAGGGACAGAGCCTGCTCACTTTATCCCTTGGATATTGGCCAGGAGTTGGCTTAAGTTCTTCCTTCAACAGATTTACATCTAGAAATATAGGGCAAAGGGCGAGAGGCAGATATGCTTCTGCCGCTAGTCTAACCTTGAAATGACATGCTGCAGAGAAGCCCTCCTTCCTGCACCATCTACCGGGCCAGTGTCCACGCTGGCCCCAACCAAACTCCATGTGCCTGTGCTTAGCTGGGTCAGTTCCCCTGTTTTTGAGGCTGTGCAACCTGTTCTTTTGTTTTTTTTTAAAGAGACAGGGGTCTCACTATGTTGCCCAGGCTGGTCTCGAACTCCTGGATTCAAGTAATCCACCCACTTCAGCCTCCCAAAGTGCTGGGGTTATAAACAGGAGCCACCGTGCCCGGCCCAGCCTGTTCTTGCTACTCTTCACCCTCAACCAAAGCTGCCGAGGTCTCAGGGCGCCCATCTGAGCTGTGATACTCCCTTTAATCCTCATGACAATCTTCCATCTCATGTTCCCCTTATCCCCTCCCAGCTTTGCTTCCCAGGCCTGAGACTGAAATGAAAAAATCACTCCAGTCTTTCCAGTTCCATAACTCGCTCTTCAACAGAGATTTTTGGCTGATATCACCATCGAGGTATAATTTTCAGAAAGTTAATAGCATGGTTCTCATGTAAACATAAAATGAACACATGCCAAAGATTTATTTAACTTAGTAATTAAATAATTAAGAGAGTTGGGTAAAGCAGTTTCAAAAGTGAATAAGTAAAGCTGGTTCAAAAAACATTTGAGGGCTGGGCACGGTGGCTCACACCTGTAATCCCAGCACTTTGGGAGACCAAAGCAGGTGAATCACCTGAGGTCAGGAGTTCGAGACCAGCCTGGCCAACATGGTGAAACCCCATCTCTACTAAAAATACAAAAAATTAGCCAGGGATGGTGGCACACACCTGTAATCCCAGCTACTCGGGAGGCTAGGAGAATCACTTGAACCCAGAAGGCGGGGTTTGCAGTGTGCCGAGATCACACCACTGCCCTCCAGCCTGGGCAACAAAGCGAGACTCCATCTAAAAAAAAAAAAAAAAAAGTTAGTAAGTAAAGTTGATTCAAAAAGCATTTGAGGAACTGAGTATTTACAGGTTTTTGTTAAAACAAAGTTGTTAGGTTGGATACAAAACTAGTTAGTGTCCTTACAGGGCAAGAAGATCATAACATTTGGAAGTATCACTTCTATCAGACAGAAATCAATTGCATTTCCAGCAGGAAAACATCCATCAAGCTAACATGTAACTCCACAATGGCTAGGCTTGTAATCAATAGTGAATTAAACAAAGGTACACTCCTCTATATTTAAATAATCCAGGGGACCTTATTAAACAACACTCCAGTGCAGCATTGAAAGAAGACATTGTTCTTTCTCTGTCTTATTTCTTACTTTTTATTCACTCCTCGGACGGTAGTGAAACCAAGCTCTCAGGGAAATGTCACTGAGAGATGGACCTGCATGCAGTGTTTAAAATCCTGCAGGGAACAGGTGCAGAGGCTCACACCTGTCATCCCAGCACTTTGGGAGGCTGAGGTGGGAGGACTGCTTGAACCCAAGAGTCCAAGACCAGCCTGGGCAACATAGTCAAGCCCTGTCTCAACACGAAATACAAAAATTAACCAGGCATGATGGTAATCCCTGTGGTCCCAGCTACTCAGGAGGCTGAGACCAGAGGATCACTTGAGCTGGGAAGGTTGAGGATGCCGTGAGCCGTGACTGCACCACTGCACTCCAGTCTGGGTGACACAGCGAGACCCTGTCTCAAAACAACAACAACAACAAAAAAAAAACACCTGGCAGGGACCCTTCCTTGCTCCCTAAAACGATAAAATCCAACTCTTGGGCGGGACTTACAAAGCCCTGTATGAGTTGAGACCTTCTCCCTCCTGCCTCTTGTCACTTCCGCACATGTGCCCAGCACGTGGGTCTGTGTAGTCTAAACACACTGAAACACATTGGCCTCTTCCATCGTTGACTTTGCCCAGGCTTCATTATCCCCCTGAACCTGAAACACCCTCCCCACAATTGTTCTTCTGGATTACTTCTGTGCTTACTTCATGACACGTCCCAGGCAGTACTTTGTCTCCCCCAAGCCTGGGGAATCAAACCCTCCCAAGACAGTATCTAACATTAGCAATTATGGCACTCTTCCCAATGACTGGGTTCTTAACGTGCACCGGGCTTTGTCCTGAATCACGTATGGGTCTTATCCAATGAAAACCTTTCAGCAAAGACTGGACAAAGATAACGTTATCCCATTTTCCATATAAAGAAAGTGAAGTGACCGGGTGCTGTGGCTCAAGCCTGTAATCCTAGCACTTTGGGAGGCCAAGGCGGGCGGATCACAAGGTCAGGAGGTTGAGACCATCCTAGCTAACACGGTGAAACTCCGTCTGTACTCAAAATACAAAAAATTAGCCAGGAGTGGTGGCACACACATGTAGTCCCAGCTATTCAGGAGGCTGAGGCAGGAGAATCACTTGAACCTGGGAGGTTAAGGTTGCAATGAGCTGAGATCGTGTCACTGTACTCCAGCCTAGGCGACAGAGTGAGACTCTGTCTCAAAAAAAAGAAAAAGAAAAAAAGAAAGAAAGAGAGAAAGAGAGAAAGAGAGAAGGAAGGAAGGAAGGAAGGAAGGAAGGAAGGAAGGAAGGAAGGAAGGAAGGAAGGAGAGAGAAGAAAGAAAGAAAGAAGAAAGAAAGAAAGAAAGAAAGAAAGAAAGAAGAAAGAAGAAAGAAAGAAAGAAAGAAGAAAGAAAGAAAGAAGAAAGAAGAAAGAAAGAAAGAAAGAGAGAGAAAGAGAGAGAGAGAAAGAAAGAAAGTGACATTCAGAGAAATGCAGTTGCTTTCCAAAAATCACACAGCCAGAAAGTAGCCAAGGCAGAACTGCAACACAGATCTTTCTGATGCATACCTTTATTTGTTTCTCTACCCTAGAGTGATTTACTTTTCACACTGCTCTGTGCAGATTTTCATGAGCCCGCTGAGAAAATGAATTTCATAGCGTATGCCTTTTGCACAAATTGCACAAGATCATCTGAAAATTTAGACAAGCTCGGCTCCAACGGAGAAATATTAGGGATGTTGTAGAAGAGCATTGCCCAAACCTCATCTTTAATTATAGCTCCCATAATTGCCATGTGCCATGGGAGGAACCCGGGGGGAGGTAATTGAATCATAGGGGTGGGTCTTGTGCTGTTCTCGTGTTAGTGAATAAGTCTTACGAGATCTGGTGGTTTTATAAAAGGGAGTTCCTCTGCACACCCTCTCTCTCTCTCTCTCTTTTTTTTTTTTTTTTTTTTTTTTTTTGAGACTGAGTCTCACCCTGTCACCCAGGCTGGAGTGTAGTGGTGCAATCTCACCTCACTGCAACCTCTGCCTCCTGGGTTCAAATGATTCTCCTGCCTCAGCCTCCCAAGTAGCTGGGATTACAGGCATGCACCACCATACCCAGCGAATTTTTGTATTTTTAGTAGAGACGGGGATTCACCATTTTGGCCAAGCCGGTCTTGAACTCCTGACCTCGTGATCTGCCTGCCTCAGCCTCCCAAAGTGCTGGGATTACATGCCACCATGTAAGATGTGCCTTTGCTTCTCCTTTGCCTTCCTTTGCTTTCTGCCATGATTGTGAGGCCTCCCCAGCCATGCTAAACTGTGAGTCCATTAAACCTCTTTCCTTTATAAATTACCCAGTCTTGGGTTATGTCTTTATTAGCAGCATGAGAACAGACTAATACAAGCATTTAATGTGTAAATGGTTGATAACCCCTGGGAATTCTGGGGTGGCCTCCATTGGCAAAGCCTAGCCTACGAGCATAGTGCAGTGATGTGAGTCACTTCCTGACTGAGACCTCTCAGGTCCTCCAAAATAGTGGAATTCTACTGGACATGCCCACAGCATATCTCAGCCCAAGCCTGCTAGCATCCTGGGGCCTTTGCACAACCAACCCCCTCAGCCTTTAAATGCTATCAGCCTATACATTCAGGGGTGCTTTTTCAGCTTCTGTTCGAACTGTGCATTCATTCATGCATTCCACACAATGATACTGAACACCTACCATGTGCCAGGCACTGTACAAGGTGCTAGAGGGGGCAGAGGTTAGCAAATCAGACAGGAACAGAGTCCCCTGCTGGAGATTAGGCTCTACTGCAGGGAAAAAGCAACTGAGGAAACGCATGCATAAATGTGAAATCAGTGTTAGAGAAAGTTCTATAAAGAAAACGTGCATCGCGGTGGCTCACACCTGTAATCCCAGCACTTTGGAAGGCCAAGGCAGGTGGATCATTTGAGGTCAGGAGTTCCAGACCAGCCTGGCCCACATGGCGAAACACTGTGTCTACTAAAAGTACAAAAATTAGCTGGGTGTGGTGGTGCGCACCTGTAACTCCAGCTACTTGGCAGGTTGAGGCAGAAGAACTGCATGAACCCAGGTGGTGGAGGTTGCAGTGAGCTGAGATCGTGCCGCTTCACTCCAGCCTGGGTGATGGAGCAAGACTCTGTCTCAACAAGAAAGGGAAGGGAAGGGAAGAGAGGGGAAAGGGGAAAGGAAAGGAAAAAGGAAAGGAAAAAGGAAAGGAAAAAGGAAAGGAAAAGGAAAAAAGGAAAGGAAAAAGGAAAGGAAAAAGGAAAGGAAAAAGGAAAGGAAAGGAAAGGAAAAGGAAAGGAAAGGAAGGAAAGAAGAAAGGAAGGGAAAGAAAAGGAAAGGAAAAAGGAAAGGAAAGGAAAGGAAAGAAAGGAAAGGAAAGGAAAGGAAAAAGGAAAGGAAAGGAAAAGGGGGGAGATTGCATGTCCTGAGAACATGAAAGAGAAAGGAGCTACTGAGTTGAGATCTGATGAGTAGAATGGTATTAGGGGAGCAAAGAATGAGTTGAAGGTGAGGGACAGAGAGGAGGCATGTGAGGCCCCCAATACACAGGAGAGTTAAAGGAGATCTAACTGATATTGCTGGGGCTGCCACCTTCTCCTTACCCCTTTTTACATTTTTGTTGTTTTTTTGTTTTTGTTTTTGAGACTCTGTCACTCAGGCTGGAGTGCAGTGGCAGGATCATAGCTCACTACAGCCTCGAACTCCTGGGCTCAAGCAATTCTCCTACCTCAGGCTCATGAGTAGCTCGGGCTACAGAAGAGGAACATCACATTCAGCTAACTTTTTGTTGTTGTTGTTGTTGTAGAAACGGGGTCTTGCTTTGTCGCCCAGGCTGGTCTTGAACTCCTGGCTTCAAGCAATACTCCCACTTTGGCTTCCAAAGTGCTAAGTCTACAGGCACGTGCCACCATGCCTGGATAATTTTTTTCATTTTATTTTGCAGAGACGAGGTCTCACTATGTTCCCTAGGCTGGTCTCGAACTCCTAGCCTCAAGGGATCCTCCTGCCTCAGCCTCTCCTTCTCTTTTTATTGCCTTGCCTAGAGTCACCTTTGTGTCCATTGGTTTCTCCCAGGAATACTTGCCTTTATTCTCCAAAATCTCCTCTATCTAATCTCATTTGTTTCAGTTGCATTCATATCATGCTTTTCTGACATCCCTTACCCATTATTGACTAAGATCATTAAGACAGGAACCATGTGGTATTCATCTTCATATCTTTAGAGCCTAGCGCATTGCCTGGATCAGAATAAGTATGTAATAAATGAATGAATGAAAATGGATAATGATGCCAGGGCCATTGGCTCATGCCTGTAATTCCAATACTTTGGGAGGCTGAGTAGGGAGGATTACTTGAGGCTAGAAGTTCAGGACAAGTGGGCAACATAGCAAGACATATATATCTATATTTTGTTTGTTTGTTTGTTTGTTTTGTTTTGTTTGTTTGTTTTCTTCTTAATTAGATGGGTGTGGTGGCATGTTCCTGTTGTCCCAGCTACTCGGGAGGCTGAAGCAGGAGGACTCTGACCCCAGGAGGTCGAGGCTGCAGTAAGTTATGATTACACCACTGCAATCCAGCCTGGGTGACCAGGACATGCCACAAACATCCCAGTCTTCCTGGAATATTCATCCCAACGAGGCTACGAAGCCCAGAGAAAGCTCCTGAGATCTCAGGGCCTAGTGAGGGGTGTCAGTCTGTAAATGATTGCTTCCCTGGCTGCCTCCATGTCCTGACACCCTGATGTGCAGAAATGAACTGTGAGTGTATCATAAATAACCAGGTACCCAAAATAAAGTCAACATTTGAAAACAATGTGATTAAAATAATAAATTATAGGGCGCATATTATAGTTTTAATTTGCATGTCCCTAAAAACTAATGTATTGATTGTTTCTTCACAGGTTTATTTGCCAAGCATATGAACCACTTCTTCTTTTTTTGAGATGAAGTCTTGCTCTGTCGCCAAGGCCGGAGTGCATTGGCGAGATCTTGGCTCATTGCAACCTCCGCCTCCCAGGTTCAAGCGATTCTCCTGCCTCAGCCTCCCGAGTAGCTGGGACTTCGGGCGCCTGCAACCACACCCAGCTATTTTTTGTATTTTTAGTAGAGATGGGGTTTCACCGTATTAGCCAAGCTGGTCTCAATCTCCTGACCTCACGATTCGCCCACCCCAGCCTCCAAAAATGCTGGGATTACAGGCATGAGACACCTCGCCAGGCCCATGAACCGCTTCTTGGTTGAAGTGTGTGTACATATATTTTATCTATTTTAATGAGTTGTTTGTTTTTTTATTATCAGGTTTGGAAAATTCTTTATATATTCTGGATTCAAGACTTCTATAATATGATTTACGAGTTATTTCCCACAAATATATTTCTATGCCTTGTCTTTCCATTCCCTTAACAGTATCCTATAGACAGATGAATTTTTTTATTTTGATGAGCTCTAATTTGTCTATTTATAGTTTTTTTGTTTGTTTGTTTGTTTGTTTGTTTGTTTTTTATTTTTGAGACGCAGTCTGGCTCTGTAGCCCAGGCTGGAATGCAGTGGCGCCATCTCGGCTCACTGCAAGCTCCGCCTCCTGGGTTCACACATTCTCCTGCCTCAGCCTCCCAAGTAACTGGGACTACAGGTGCCCGCCACCACGCCTGGCTAATTTTTTGTATTTTTAGTAGAGACAGGGTTTCACTGTGTTAGCCACTGCGCCCAGCCTATTTGTAGTTTTTTTAATCACACTTTTTGTTTTTAAGAAATTTTGCTTAACATAAGGTCACAAAGGTTTTCTCTTACGTTTTCTTCTAGAAATGTTATAGTTTTAGGTTTTACATATGGATATTCAATTGTTATAGTACAATTTTTTTTTTTTTTTTTTTTTAGATGGAGTCTCACTCTGTCACCCAGGCTGGAGTGCAGTGGCGTGATCTTGGCTCACTGCAACCTCCATCTCCCAGTTCAAGTGATTCTCCTACCTCAGCCTCCCAAGTAGCTAGGACTACAGGCACACACCACCATGCCCAGTTAATTTTTTGTATTTTTGTAGAGACAGGGTTTCGTCATGTTGGCCAGGCTGGTCTGGAACTCCCGACCTCAGGTGATTCACCCACCTTGGCTTCCCAAAGTGCTGGAATAACAGGCATAAGCCACTGAGCTCAGCCTCCGGCACAATTTATTGAATAGACTAGCCTCTCTCCACTCAATTGATTATGTATCTTTGTTGAAAATTAATTGCCCATGTAAGTGTGGGTATATTTCTGAACTTTCTATTCCATTCCGTTGACACTTTTGTCTACTTTTATGCCAATAGTACCTTAGCTTAACTGCTGTAGCTTTATAGTAATTCTTGAAATCAGGTAGCATTAATTTTCCAATTTTATGTTTTTCCTTCCAGTATGGATGCCTTTCATTTCTTGCTCTTACTTTTTGGCACCGGCCGAGAATCTCCAGTGCAATATTAAATAGAATGGTGAGAGTGTTCCTTAAGGGGAAACAGATGTTCTTTATCAGACTGAGAACATTACCTTCTATTCCTAGTTTTCTGAGAGTACTTGTCAGGAATCGATGATGGATTTTGATAAATGTTTTACTGTGTCTATTGAGCGTGGATTACATTGACTGATTTTCAAATATTAAACTAACCCTTCATTCTTGGGATAAATGTTTTTAATGTTTCACCTTCTTTATATTTATATATTGTTAGATTTGATTTCCTGAAGATTTGTTTAGAATTTTTGCATCTATATCTATGCGGGATATTGGACTATTGCTTTTTTCTTCTTTTTCTTATCATGTCTTTGTCTTGTTTTGGTGTTAATGAGCAGGGAAATATTGTCTCCCTTTCCATTTTCTGGGAGAGTCTGTGTGGTATTGGTATTTTGTCTTCATTAATTCAGAATTCAGTAGAATTCAGAATTCATCATCTGAATCAGTAGAATTCAGAAAATTCTGGAATTTTCTTGCTGTGAATGTTTTAAACTACAAATTGAATTTCTTCACTAGACATAGGGCTTTTCAGATTATTGATTTCTTTTTAAGTGAACTTTGATAGCTTACGTCTTCCAAAGAATTTGCCTGTTTCACTTACATTGTCAAATTCATTGGCCAAAAAAAATTGTTCATCCTATTTTTTATAATTCACTTACTGTATATGGAATCTCTAATGACGTTACCTCTCTCATTCCTGATATTGGTAATGTGTATCCTGGTAAATCTGGCTAGATGTCTATCAGTTTTACTTATCTTTTTTTTTGTTGTTTTTTGGGAGTCTCACTCTGTTGCCCAGGCTGGAGTGCAGTGGCGTGATCTCGGCTCACTGCAACATCCGCTTCCCAGGTTCAAGCGATTCTTCTGCCTCAGCCTCCTGAGTAGCTGGAATTACAGGCGTGGGCCACCAGACACAGCCAATTTTTGTTTTTTTAGTAGAGATGGGTTTTGCCATGTTGTCCAGGCTGGTCTCAAACTCCTGACCACAAGTGATCTGCCCGCTTTGGCCTCCCAAAATGCTGGGATTACAGGCTGAAGCCACCACGCCAGGCCTAATTTTTGTATTTTTAGTAGAGACAGGGTTTCTTCATGTTGGTCAGGCTGGCCTGGAACTCCTGAACTCAAAGCAGAGGGCCTCCCAAGGTGCTGGGATTGCAAGTGTGAACCACCGTGCCCAGGTGACTTCACCAATCTTATTAAAGAACAAACTTTTGATTTTATTGATATTCTGTATTGTTTTTCTGTTTTCTATTTTGCTGATTTTTCATTCTGATCTTATTATTCCTATTTTTAAAAACTCATTTTGGGTTTATTTTGTTCCTCATTTTCTAGTGTCTCAGGGTGGAAGCTTAGGTAATTTAAGAACTTTCTTCTCTAATATACTTATTAGTGCTGTTAATGTTTCTCTAAATACTGCTTTCATGGCATGCACCACATTCTGATGTGTTGTATTTTGATTTTCATTCAAGTGCTTTCTAATTTCACTTTTGATTTCTTCTTTAACCCATGGATTTTTTAAAAGTGTGTTATTTGATTTCCACATATTTGGGAATTTTCAGGAAGCCTTTCTGTTATTGATTCAGAATTTAACTTGATGTCTAATTTAATTTCATTTTGGTCTTGGGACATTTTTTATTATTTGTATACTTTGACATTTGTGACTTGTATGTTCTATAAATATCATTTAGATCGACTTGGTTGATAGTGTTTTTCACATCTTTATTACCTTTATTGATTTTCTGTCTACTTGTTTTCTCAAATATTGACATAGAAGTATTAAAATATTCTATTATAATTGTGAATTTGTATATTTCTCCTTGCAGTTATATCAGTTTCTGCTTTCAGGTATTTTGAAGCTCTGTTATAAGGAACATAAACATTTAGAATTATTGATTAATCAACATCTTTATTATTGTGAAATCAACTTTTTTAATGTCTGGAAATATTCTTGATTCTGAAATCTACTTAGTCTGATATTAATAGAGTCATTCAACTTCATTTTCAGTAGTGTTAACATCATTTGCTTCTGACTTATTTAGATTTTTATATTTAAAGTGTGATTCTTATAGGCAATATGTAAAGGGTTCTTGCTTTTTTTATCCAAACTGAAATTCTTCGCCTTTTTATTGGAGTGTTTAGACCATTTCTGTTTAGTGTAGTTATGATATAATGAGGTCTAAGCCTATCATGATAGTATTTGTTTTCTATTTGTTCCATCTGTTCCTTGGTCACTTTTTCCTGTGTTTCTAGCTTCATTTGAATGAATTGAATTCTTTCTTTTATTCTATTTAATCCCCCTTTGTTGACTTTGTTTTGCTATTTTACTGGCTGATCGGGGTTTATAGAATATATCTTTATGACAGTCTACCTTCAAATGATATTATATCATTTGATATACAAGAACATTATGATAGTATTCTTCAATTTCTCCACTCCTAACCTTTGCACTATTGCTGTCAATACTTCACTTTTCCATATGTTATAAATCCAGTACTCCATTATTCATTTTTTTGCATAAAAAGTCAGTATCTTTTAAAGAGATTTAAATAATAAGAAAATATATATATATTTACTTATGTAGTTACCATTTCCAGTAGTCTTCATTCTTTTGTGTAAATCTGTATTTCCTTCTGGCCTCATTTTCTTTCTTCCTGAAAAAATTTCTTAAACACTTCATTTATTGCAGATATGCTTTTTGATTAATTCTTTCAATTTTCTGTCTCCAAAGAACTCTTTCTTTCACTTTCATTTTTGAAAGATATTCTTGCTGACATTGACTTCTAGTGAAAAGGATTTGTTTACTTGTTTAATATTTTAGAGATGTTCCATTGTCCTCTCACTTACTTTGTTCCTTACAAGAACGCCACTGTCATTCTTATCTTGTTTCTTTTATATTTAACATGTCTGCTTTTCCTCTGGCTGTTTTTAAGATTTTTTTTTCTTTATCACTGGTTTTGAGTAGTTTGATTATCATATGCTTTGGTGTCATTCTTATTTTCCCCTGATGTTTTTTGTGGGTTTTTTTGTTTGTTTGTTTTTGTTGTTTGTTGTTGCTTTTTGTTTCTTTTTTTTTTTTTTTTTTTTTTTTTTTTTTGAGACAAAGTCTTGCTCTGTCACCCAAGTTGGAGTGCAGTGGTGTGATCTCAGCTCACTGCAATCTCCGTCTCCCAGGTTCAAGTGATTCTCCTGTCTCAGCCTCCCAAGTAGCTGGGACTACAGGCACCCGCCACCATGCTCGGCTAATTTTTGTATTTTTAGTAGAGACGGAGTTTTGCCATGTTGTCCAGGCTGGTCTTGAACTCCTGACTTCAGGTGATCCGCCTGCCTTGGCCTCCCCAAGTGCTAGGATTACAGGCGTGAGCCACCACACCAGGCCCTCTCCTGATGCTTCTTGTGCCTTGGGTTTATTGAGATTCTTAGATCTGTGAATTTACAGTTTTCATCAAATTTCTAAATTTTCAGCCATTATTTTTTCAAACATTTTTCTGCAATCCCTTCTCTCCTTTGCAGACTCCAGTTACACATTTATTCAGTTACTTGAAGTTGTCTAAACAATTCACTGATACTCTGTTCCTTGTTTTCTCTCTTTTCTCTCGGTGGTTCATTTTGGATAATTATCTTCAAGTTCACTAATCTTTTATTCTGAAATGTTTAATTTGTTATTAACATTTTCCTGTCTATCGTCTCAGACATTGTGGGTTTCATTTCTGAAAGTCTGGTTTAAAATTTTTTTTTGAGACAGAGTCTCGCCCTGTTGCCCAGGCTGGCATGCAATGATGTAATCTTGGCTCACTGCAAATTTTTTATTACAGTCCCCATGTCTCTTCTTCACTTTTGAATATATGTAATACAATTGCAATACTTGTTTTAATGTCCTAGCTGTTCATTCTGACACCATCGTCAGTTCTGGGGTGGTTTTTACATTGATTTTCTTCTCATCATGAGTCATATTTTTCTGCATCTTTGCATGCCTGGTAATTTTAGGTTGGATGTGAGTTCACATTGTGAATTTTACCTTGTTGGATGCTGGCTATTTTTAAATTTTTATAAGTATTCTTGATTTTTTTTTTTTCTGGGACACAACTATTTAGAAATAGTTTATCCATTTGGGTCTTGATTTTAAGGTTTTTTTAGGTGAGGCAAGAGCTATGATTAATCTGGAGTTAATTATTCTCCTGTTGAGGAAAGACCTGTGAACTCTACCTTCTGTCCCATGAATTGTGAGGTTTTCTATTCTGGCTGGTGGGAACAAACACTATTCCCAATCCTGTGTGTATGTCAAGCATCATGACCGCTAATCCTTTCAGGTGGTTCTTTCTCCTGCCTTGAGTAGCTTCCTGACTTCCGCACACTAATCAATATCCAGCTGAATAGCTGAGGGTCGCCCTCTGGTAACTCAGGATTCCTCTGTGCAGCTTGCTTCTGTCTGGTGCTTAGTCCTTTGAATTCCAGCCACCTTCATCTCCCTGGAATGCCAGCTATCTCTTCTCAACTCAAGAAGGCTTCCTGGCTCTGCTTGGGTTTCCCATTCCCACAACACTGCCTGGATACTCTCAGGGGAGTAAGCCGAGCAACTGTAGGGCCTGCCTCATTTCTTTTTCATTTCATTTCATCTCTTAGGGATAATAGTTCCTTCTCCTCTGATATCCAGCATTTTGGAACTGTTTTTTATTGTTTTTTACATATTTTGTCTTTCTGTGTGTGTCCAAGCCTATCTGGGAAATCTGATCTCTGTTCTTTTACTTCGACCAAAAGTGAAAGCTCTACACTTTCTTGAATGGGAGGGAAATAGGTGGCCTTACACTTGTCTTGGCAGACAGACAAATAATGCACAACCTCTTTTTTTTTTTTTTTTTTTGGATGTACTATCAATAGTTGGAATTTTGGGCAACATAGTGAGGCCTCATCTCTCTAAAAAAATTTTTTTTAATTACCTAGGTATGGTAGTATGTTCCTGCAGTCCTAGCTTCTTGGGAGGTTGAAGAGGGAAGATGGGTTGAGCCCAGGAGATTAAGGCTGCCGTAGCTATGATTGCACCACTGTACCCCAGCCTGGGCAACAGAGCAAGACCCTAAGTATTAACTCAAGGACTAATACCATGCCGGGGATGGTGGCTCACACCTATAATCCCAACACTTTGGGAGGCCAAAGTAGGAGGATCACTTGAGCCCAAGTGTTTAAGATCAGCCTGGGCAACATAGCAAGACTCTGTCTCTACCAAAAAAAATTTTTAATCACATGATTTAGGAAGTTTTTGCATTTTAATTTAATCATGTTTTAAATCCAGTTATAAATTTCATTTTAAAGTAAGGAATTGAAGGAAGAAAGTTTAAGTGGTCTACATACACATTTGTGCATAAGCTAGATTGATCTGTGGCCATTCCGCTTAAGAGAAAGTTAACTGTGGCTGGGCATGGTGACTCACACCTGTAATCCCAGCACTTTGGGAGGCCTAGGCGGGTGGATCACCTGAGGTCAGGAGTTTGAAATCAGCCTGGCCAACATGGTGAAACTTCATCTCTATTAAAAATACAAAAATTAGGCCAGGCACGGTGGCTCAAGCCTGTAATCCCAGCACTTTGGGAGGCCGAGACTGGCGGATCACGAGGTCAGGAGATCGAGACCATCCTGGCTAACACGGTGAAACCCTGTCTCTACTAAAAAATACAAAAAACTAGCCGGGCGAGGTGGCAGGCGCCTGTAGTCCCAGGTACTCGGGAGGCCGAGGCAGGAGAATGGCGTAAACCCAGGAGGCGGAGCTTGCAGTGAGCTGAGATCCGGCCACTGCACTCCAGCCTGGGCGACAGAGCGAGACTCCATCTCAAAAAAAACAAAACAAAACAAAACAAAAATTAGCCGGACGTGGTGGCACGCACCTGTAATCCCAGCTACTCGGGAGGCTGAGGCAGGAGAATCACTTGAATCTGGGAGGTGGAGGCTGCAGCAAGTCGAGATCGCACCACTGCCCTCCAGCCAGTTTGCAACAAGAACTAAACTCTGTCTCAAGAAAAAAAAAAAGTTAACTGTTACTGGACTAAATGTGGATATATAGTCATGTGTTGCTTAACAATAAGCATATGTTCTTTTTTATTTTTATTTTTGGAGGCAGAGTCTCACTCTGTTGCCATTGTTAGGCTATTTCATCATTATATGAATATCACAGAACGTACTTACAGATACCTAGATGATGTAGCCTGCTACACACGTAGGCTAGATGATACAGCCTATTGCTCTAAGCTACAAACCTGCACAGCATATGACTGTACTGAATACTGCTGGCAAAGGTAAAACAATAAGTATTTATGTATCTAAACATATCTAAGCATAGAAAAGGTATAGTAAAAATACAATATTATACTCTTATGGGATCACCGTTGTATACGTAATTCATCATTGACAGAAAAGTCATTATGCAACATGTGACTTAATAAAATTCTCAATATAAGGGTTGTAGTAATAATATATATAAACCTGTAAATCGTCTATATTATACCCCTTTTTACAATACAATAACTTTTTTGTTTGTTTGATGGAGCCTTGTTCTGTCACCCAGGCTGGAGTACAGTGGCGCAATCTCGGCTCACTACAACTTCCATCTCCTGGGTTCAAGCGATTCTCCTGCCTCAGCCTCCCAAGTAGCTGGGATTACAGATGTGCACCACCATACCTGGCTAATTTTTTATATTTTTGGTAGAGACTGAGTTTCACCATGTTAGCCAGGCTGGTCTCGAACTCCTGACCTCAAGTGATCTGCCTGCCTTGGCCTCCCGAAGTGCTGGGATTATAGGAGTGAGCCACCACGCCCAGACACAATACAATAAGATTTAGTCATACTACCTCTTCACTTGTATGTAGGTCTAAAAAAAAAGTGTTTTTGAAAAATTTAAAGTTTTAAAATTTTCTATTAAAATCATTTATATTTTCTCCAATTTCTTCCTTCATTCATTCAACAAATATTCACTGATTACCTACTGTGTGATAGCTAGTAGATTTCCTTATAAAACGTCAAATTTAATTGTTTTCATCAGGTACTTTAGTCATAAAGTTACAGAATGCAACTGGAGCAACATTTATTTTACTTCCATACAAAATTTTAATGGACTCAGAATCTAGCCACATTCACGGGAGTATTCTCATTATGTATCATGTGTGTATCATGCTTTATAATCATCATCGATGTGGGTGTATCTCTCCTTCCTCTTCTTTCTTTCTGGAGATAGGGTCTTGTTCTGTTGCCCTGGCTGGAGTAGAGTGGTGTGATCACAGCTCACGGCAGCCTTGAACTCTTTGAGCTCAAGTGATCTCCTGCCTCAGTCTCCTGTCTCCTTCATCTTTGATATGGGTGAGGGATGAGCAAGGATCTATGGGTCTAGACAGTTGGGGAGAATGATGTGAAAATAGACAAGGTGAGTAGACCTCAGAAGAGGACCAAAATAGGGGGTTGTAAAAGTTTAACACATGTGAAAAAGACTGGGACAGGAAGCTGCTTGTGGGTGTTGAGACCGAGAAAGAAAACTCCCTAGCTGGGGAATGAGAAAATAGAGAGGTGACCGGGTGCAGTGGCTCATGCCTGTAATCCCATCACTTTGGGAGGCCGAGATGGGTGGGTCACCTGAGGTCAGGAGTTTGAGACCAGACTAGCCAACATGGTGAAACTCCGTCTCTACTGAAAAGACAAAATTAGCCAGGTGTGGTGGAGGTGCCTATGATCCCAGCTACTTGGGAGGTGAGGAGGAGAATCGCTTGAACCAGAGGCAGAGGTTGCCGTGCAGCAAGATCGCCCACTGCACTCCAGCCGGGCAACAAGATCAAGACTCTGTCTGAAAGAGAGAGAGAGAGAGAAAGAAAGAGAAGAGACAGAGAGAGAAGAGAAAAGAGAGGAAAGAAAGAAGAATGAGAGAAAAAGAAGAAAAAAAAAAGACAAAGAAAGAACAAAAGAGAGAGAAAGGAGGGGAAAGGAGAAAAGAAGAGAGAGAGAAGAGAAAGAAAAGAGAAAAGAAAGAAAAAGAGAGGGAGATAAGGAGAGAAAGAGAAAGAAAAGAAAAGGAAAGAAAGAGAAGAAAAAGAAAGAAAAGGAAAGAAAAAGGAAAGAAAAGAAAGAGAAGAAAGAAAACACGAGGAGCGAGGAGAAAGAAAGAAAGGAAGAAAGAAAGAAAAGAAAGAAGAAAGAAAGAAAGAAGAAAGAAAAGAAGGGAAAAAGAAGAAAAGACGAAAAAGAAAGAAAAGAAAGGAAGAAGAAGAAAAGAAGAAAGAGAGAGAAAAGAAAAGAAAGAAAAAAGAAGAAAAAGAAGGAACAGAAGGGGAAGGAAGGAAGGAAGAGAAGGAGGAAGGAAAGAAAGGAAAGAAGAAGGAAAGAAGGAAGGAAGGAAGAAGACAAGAAGGACGAAGATAGAGTAAAGAGAGTAAAGAAAGAAGGAGAGGGAAGAAAAAGGAAGGAAAAAGAAAGAACGAAGAGACATAAGAAAAGACGGAAGGAAGAACGACAAGAGAAAAGAAAAAGAACAAAAGAAGAGAGAAAACGAAAGAAGGATGGGACGGAAAGGAGAGGGAATGGCAAGAAAGGAAACAAAAAAAGGGAAAAAGAGGAAAAAAAAGGAGGATAAGCAGGAAGGAAGGAAAGAAAGGGAGGATAAAAAGAAGAACAAAGAGAGGAGAAAAGAGGACGGAAGGGGAGGAGGCAAAAAAGGGGGAAAAAGGATAGGATGGAAAGGAAGGAAGGAAGGGAAGGAAGGAATGAAGGAGAGGAAAGAAGGAAGGAAAGAAAGAAGGATAGAAGGAAGGAAGGAAAGAAGGAAGGAAGGAAGGAAGGAAGGAAGGAAGAAGGAAGGATAGAAAGAGGAAGGAAGGACGAAGCAGGAAGGAAGGAAGAAGGAATAGAAGGAAGAAGGAAGGAAGGAAGGAAAGAAGGAAGGAAAGGAAGGAAGGAAAGGAAGAAGGAAGGAAAGGAAGGAAGGAAAGAAGGAAGGAAGGAAAGAAGGAAGGAAGGAAGGAAGGAAGGAAGGAAGGAAGGAAGGAGGAAGAAAGAAGAAGAAAATAGAGAGGTGCCTCGAGAGCAGTTTTAACCTAAGCTCAAGGACAAATACCATACCCGGCATGGTGGCTCACACCTATGATCCCAACACTTTGGGAGGCCAAGGTGAATCACTTGAGCCCAGGTGTTAAAGACCAGCCTGGGAGGATAACGTGAGCCCAAGTGTTTAAGACCAGCCTGGACAACATAACAAGACCCTATCTCTACAAAAAAAAAAAATTTTTTTTTAATTAGCCAGGCATGGTAGCATGTGCCTGTAGTTTCAGCTACTTGGGAGGCTGAGGCAGGAGGATTGCTTGAGCCCAGGAAGTTGAGGCTGGAGTGAGCCATGATTGCACCACTGCACTCCAGCCTAGGCAATAGAGCAAGATCCTGTCTCAAAAGGATTTAAAAAAATAAGAATAATTTTTTAAAAGGACTAATACTTTGGGAATTGCTAGAGGTTTGGGAGCCTAAAGTTCACTCTCCCTTTCTTTCAAAATTCCAACTGATAAAAGAAACTACCATCAGAGTGAACAGGCAACCTACAGAATGGGAGAAAATTTTTGCAATCTACTCATCTGACAAAGGGCTAATATCCAGAACCTACAAGGAACTCAAACAAATTTACAAGAAAAAAACAAACAACCCCATCAAAAAGTGGGCAAGGGATATGAACAGACATTTCTCAAAAGAAGACATGCATACAGCCAACAGACACATGAAAAAATGCTCGTCATCACTGGTCATCAGAGAAATGCAAATCAAAACCACAATGAGATACCATCTCACACCAGTTAGAATGGCAATCATTAAAAAGTCAGGAAACGACAGGTGCTGGAGAGGATGTAGAGAAATAAGAACACTTTTACACTGTTGGTGGGACTGTAAACTAGTTCAACCATTATGGAAAACAGTATGATGATTCCTCAAGGATCTAGAACTAGAAGTACCATATGACCCAGCCATCCCATTATTGGGTATATACCCAAAGGATTATAAAGCATGCTGCTATAAAGACACATGCACACGTATGTTCACTGCGGCACTATTCACAATAGCAAAGACTTGGAATCAACCCAAATGTCCATCAGTGACAGACTGGATTAAGAAAATGTGGCACATATACACCATGGAATACTACTCAGCCATAAAAAAGGATGAGTTTGTGGCCTTTGTAGGGACATGGATGCAGCTGGAAACCATCATTCTCAGCAAACTATCGCAAGAACAGAAAACCAAACACTGCATGTTCTCACTCATAGGTGGGAACTGAACAATGAGATCACCTGGACTCGGGAAGGGGAACATCACACACCGGGGCCTCTTATGGGGAGGGAGGAGGGGGAAGGGGGGAGGGATTGCATTGGGAGTTATACCTGATGTAAAGGACGAGTTGATGGGTGCTGACGAGATGATGGGTGCAGCACACCAACATGGCACAAGTATACATATGTAACAAACCTCCACGTTATGCACATGTACCCTAGAACTTAAAGTATAATAATAAAAAAAGAAAGAAAAAAAATGAAAACAAAATTCCAGCTGATAAGAGAACACCCAGTGAGTGGCCAAATGGATACTAGAGAATCATTCTTACTAATGGGCCAGAGTACCTACTAACCCCAGAGAGTAGGGCTCTCTGCTAAACTATATCGGAACATGTGCCTTGGACCAGATACCTGATGTGTCTCCTGTTACCCTGCCAGCTTCAGGAAGAATCACAGGCCTGCCTCATGTACCCAGTCACTTTTTTTTTAGATATAGGATCTCACTCTGTTGCCCAGGCTGGGGTACTGTGGTACAATCATAACTCACAGCAACCTCTTTAATCTCCTGGGATCATCCCCCCTCTTCAGTCTCCCAAGAAGCTAGGACTATAGGTACATAACACCATGCCCAGGTAATCTTTTTATTTTTTGTAGAGATAGGGTCTCACTATGTTGCCCAGGCTTCCAGTTACTTCTTAAAAACCGATCCTTATTCTGACCCAGGTAAGCTTACTCATGGAAGCTGGAAACGTAGGAGAGCCTATGGACTCCTTATCGACCATGAGACAGTCAAGATAGATATGGTAGAATATTTTTTTTCTTCTAAACACAATCCCCAGTTATGCAATTCAAGGATTATTGGGCCTTGTGAGTCCATCAGCCAACCATGTAAACAAGTATTGAAACCATGGGAACAGAAGTGAAACTTTTCTCTCCAATACTCCTCCACCAGGCCACAGATTTAGAAGGCATCTCCTCTTTGGAAACATGCAGAACAAGGAAAAATCATTCTCCCTTGACCGAAAAGAATCACGATAGTTTTTCTGAATTCAATTCAACGTATACTTCCTGAGTACCTGTGATCTCAGCCCTCCTGGCACAGTCTTATCTGTAAATATCCTTAGCAGAAGTAAGAAAGCAGAATTGGAGCTTTTTTTTATCTTTTACTTACATTTTCTTGGTACGATTTTTCTGGTAGCTTAAGTCTGATGTCCTGTGAGTGTGAGGTATCAAGCCCAGGACAGTCTAATCTCGAGAAAGAGTGTCACTCTATTAAAATGACTGAATCCCATTGAGCTTGTTTACCAACTGGAACTGCAGAACTCAATGTTGCTTCTTGATTGTTTGCCTCAAGAGGAACCTCTTGAAAGAGCCTTTATTTGATGTTCCTAAAAGCTGGAAGCAGCAAAAAGAAAGGGGTGGGTATGAAGGTAGGCTATTGCACCCTCTAAAGCCAAGTCTTTGTATGAAGATAAGAAGGAAAGACACCATGGTGGAGGGGGTGGGTCCCGTGGTAGCCCCAACCTTCAGCCCCCTGTGACCAGGCAAGAGACAGTTGTTGCACTGTCTTCCTCATAGCAGAGTCTAGCTGCACTCAAAGCCTTCCTTATCACTCCCCAGTTCCAGGGACATGTACCCCAATGTCTTTCTCATACATTTCAGGTACCAGGAAGTCCACATATGGCTGGATCTTCATAGGAGGCCAAGTTTCCTGGCTCCTAGCCAGGGCTCTCTAGACAGCCTCGTGGAGACCATTCCAGACAAAGATTACTCTCTTTAGTGTCTTTGCTGTTTTAGGCAAAAGAATTGCAAGTAAAGCTTGAAGAGATTAAGGCTAAAGAAATAAGTGGAAAGAAATAGAGACCATGGCTTCTCCTTGACAAATAGAGGAAGACCTTCCACATCAATAGAGTTCAAAAGAGTCCTCCAGAAATGGTTCTCTATAGTGTGAATTTCTGTATCGGTCCAACCCCCAAGGGCTTAGGGATTCTGGCAAGTAGAAGACCTCTAGAAAATGCTTATACAAGGCCGGCGCGGTGGCTCAAGCCTGTAATCCCAGCACTTTGGGAGGCCGAGACGGGCGGATCACGAGGTCAGGAGATCGAGACCATCCTGGCTAACACGGTGAAACCCCGTCTCTACTAAAAATACAAAAAACTAGCCGGGCGAGGTGGCGGGCGCCTGTAGTCCCAGCTACTGGGGAGGCTGAGGCAGGAGAATGGTGTAAACCCAGGAGGCGGAGCTTGCAGTGAGCTGAGATCCGGCCACTGCACTCCAGCCTGGGGGACAGAGCAAGACTCTGTTTCAAAAAAAAAAAAAAAAAAAAAAAAAAAAAAAAAAAAAGAAAATGCTTATACAGTATGATCTCAATTATGCAATTATAAAACAAAACAAAATAAACAAACAAAAAAAAACTGCGTGGACAAAAAGACTGGCCGAAAATACTATAAAATGTTGAAAGAGGGTTACATAGAGCAGTGACTCTAGAGTCAGGCAGACACAGATTTTCATCTCAACTCTTCCATTTACCCACTGTGCTGCCGTGGCCATGTTGTCTAACTTCTCTGAACCTCAATTTCCTCCTTTACAGTAAGAATAATAGCACCTACCTCAAGTGTTTGATACGGTTTAGCTCTGTGTCCCTGTCAGGCCCCTGAGCCCAAGCCAAGCCATCACATCCCCTGTGACTTGCACATATATGCCCAGATGGCCTGAAGTAACTGAAGAATCACAAAAGAAGTGCAAATGCCCTGCCCCGCCTTAACTGATGACTTTCCACCACAAAAGAAGTGCAAATGCCCTGCCCCGCCTTAACTGATGACTTTCCACCACAAAAGAAGTGAAAATGGCCAGTCCTTGCCTTAAGCGATGACATTATCTTGTGAAATTCCTTTTCCTGGCTCATCCTGGCTCAAAAACCTCCCCCACTGAGCACCTTGTGACCCCAACTCCTGCCCGCCAGAGAACAACCCCCCTTGACCGTAATTTTCCTTTACCTACCCAAATCCTTTAAAATGGCCCCACCCTTATTTCCCTTCACTGACTCTCTTTTCGGACTCAGCCCGCCTGCACCCAGGTTATTAAAAAGCTTTATTGCTCACACAAAGCCTGTTTGGTGGTCTCTTCACACGGACGTGTATGACATTTTGGTGTCGTGACTCGGATCGGGGGACCTCCCTTGGGAGATCAGTCCCCTGTCCTCCTGTTCTTTGCTCCGTGAGAAAGATCCACCTATGACCTCTGGTCCTCAGACCAACCAGCCCAAGGAACATCTCATCAAATTTAAATCAGGTAAGCGGCCTCTTTTTACTCCCTTCTCCAACCTCTCTCACTATCCCACAACCTCTTTCTCCCTTCAATCTTGGTGCCACCTTTCAATCTCTCCCTTCTCTTAATTTCAATTCCTTTCTTTTCTGGTAGAGACAAAGGAGACACGTTTTATCCGTGGACCCAAAACGCCAGCGCCGGTCACAGGCTGGGGAAGGCAGCCTTCCCTTGGTGTTTAATCATTGCAGGGACGCCTCTCTGATTACTCATCCACGTTTCAGGGGTGTCTGACCACGCTGCAGGGACGCCTGCCTTGGTCCTTCACCCTAAGCAGCAAGTCCCGCTTTTCTGGGGGAGGGGCAAGCACCCCAACCCCTACCCTCCCTGTCTCTACCCCTTCTCTGCTTTTCTGGGGGAGGGGCAAGCACCCCGACCCCTTCTCTCTTTCTACCCCTTCTCTGCTTTTCTGGGGGATGGGCAAGTACCCCGACCTCTTATTTTTGCGCCCCAATCTCTTATTTTTGTGCCCCAATACCTTAGTTCCATGCCCCGACCCCTTTCCTGCTTTTCTGGAGGGCAAGAACCCCCAAACTTCTTCTCTCTGTATCTCTACTCTTTCTTTTCTCTGGGCTTGCCTCCTTCACTATGGGCAACTTTCCACCCTCCAATTCCTCCTTCTTCTCCCTTAGCCTGTGTTCTCAAGAACTTAAAACCTCTTCAACTCACACTGACCTAAAACCTAAATGCCTTATTTTCTTCTACAATGCCGCTTGACCCCAATACAAACTCGACAGTAGTTCCAAATAGCCAGAAAACCGCACTTTCGATTTTTCCATCCTACAAGATCTAAATAATTCTTGTCATAAAATGGGCAAATGGTCTGAGGTGCCTGACGTCCAGGCATTCTTTTACACATCGGTCCCTCCCTAGTCTCTGTTCCCAATGCAACTCGTCCCAAATCTTCCTTCTTTCCCTCCCGCCTGTCCCCAAGCGTCACTGAGTCTTTCTAATCTTCCTTTCTACAGATCCATCTGACCTCTCCCCTCCTCACCAGGCTAAGCTAGGGCCCAATTTTTCCTCAGTCTCTGTTCCCCCAACCCTATAATTCTTTATCACCTCCCCTGCTCACACCTGGTCTGGGTTACAGTTTCCTTCGGCGACTAGCCCTCCCCCACCTGTCCAGCAATTTCCTCTTTAAAAAATGGCTAGAGTTAAAGGCATACTCAAGGTTAACGTTCCTTTTTCTTTATCTGACCTCTCCCAAGTCAGTTAGCATTTAGGCTCTTTTTCATCAAATATGAAAAACCCAGCCCAGTCCATGGCCCATTTAGCAGCAACCCTGAGACGCTTTTCAGCCCTAGGCCCTGAAAGGTCAGAAGGCTGTCTTATTCTTAATATGCATTTTATTTTATTATCCAATCTGCTCCCAACATTAAATAAAGCTCCAAAAATTAAATTCCGGTCCTCAAACCCCACAACAGGACTTAATGAACCTCGCCTTTAAGGTGTACACTTATTTCTGAGTTGCAATTCCTTGCCTCTACTGTGAGAGAAACCCCAGCCACATCTCCGGCACACAACTCCAAACGCCTGAACCGCAGCTGCCAGGGGTTCCTCCAGAACCTCCTCCCCCAGGAGCTTGCTACAAGTGCCAGAAATTTGGCCACTGGGCCAAGGAATGCCCGCAGCCTGGGATTCCTCCTAAGCCATGTCCCATCTGTGCGGGACCCCACTGGAAATCGGACTGTCCAACTCACCCAGCAGCCACTCCCAGAGCCCCTGGAGCTCTGGCCCAGGGCTCTCTGACTCCTTTCCAGACCTTCTCGGCTTAGCAGCTGAAGATCGACGCTGCCACATCTCCTCGGAAGCCTCCTGGACCGTCACAGACACTTTGGGTAACTCTTAAGTGGAGGGTAAGTCCATCCCCTTCTTAATCAGTATGGAGGCTACACACTCCACATTACCTTCTTTTCAAGGGCCTGTTTCCCTTGCCTCCATAACTGTCATGGGTATTGACGGCCAGGCTTCTAAACCTCTTAAAACTCCCCACTCTGGTGCCAACTTGGACAACATTTTTTTATGCACTCTTTTTTAGTTATCCCCACCTGCCCAGCTCCCTTATTAGGTCAAGACATTTTAACTAAATTGTCTGTTTCCCTGACTATTCCTAGGCTACAGCCACACCTCATTGCTGCCTCTTCCCCCAGTTCAAAGCCTCCTTCACATCCTCCCCTCGTATCCCCCCACCTTAACCCACAAGTATAGGATACCTCTACTCCCTCCTTGGCGACCGATCATGCACCCCTTACCATCCCATTAAAACCTAATCACCCTTACCCCACTCAACACCAATATCCCATCCCGCAGCATGCTTTAAAAGGATTAAAGCCTGTAATCACTCGCCTGCTACAGCATGGCCTTTTAAAGCCTGCAAACGCCCCTTACAATTCCCCCATTTTACCTGTCCTAAAACCAGACAAGCCTTACAGGTGAGTTCAGGATCTGCACCTTATCAACCTAATTGTCTTGTCTATCCACCCCGTGGGGCCCAACCCATGTACTCTCCTATCCTCAATACCTCCCTCCACAACCCAGTATTCTGTTCTGGATCTTAAACATACTTTCTTCACTATTCCTTTACGCCCTTCATCCCAGCCTCTCTTCGCTTTCACTTGGACTGACCCTGACACCCATCAGGCTCAGCAAATTACCTAGGCTGTACTGCTGCAAGGCTTCACAGACAGCCCCCATTACTTCAGTCAAGCCCAAATTTCTTCCTCATCTGTTACCTATCTCTGCATAATTCTCATAAATACACACTTACTCTCCCTGCTGATCGTGTCCAGCTGATCTCCCAAACCCCAATCCCTTCTATAAAACAACTCCTTTCCTTCCTAGGCATGGTTAGTGCGGACAGAATTCTTACACAAGAGCCAGGACCATGTCCTGTAGCCTTTCTGTCCAAACAACTTGACCTTACTGTTTCAGCCTAGCCCTCATGTCTGCGTGCAGTGGCTGCCACTGCTTTAATACTGTTAGAGGCCCTAAAAATCACGAACTATGCTCAACTCTCTATAGTTCTCATAACTTCCAAAATCTATTTTCTTCCCCCAACCATCGCTCAAGACAACACTTATGCTGATAAAGTAACTAAAAAGCAACCATCAAAAGGCATCAGATCCCATCGCTCAGGACAATGCTTGTGCTGATAAGTTAGCTAAGAAAGCAGCTAGCGTTCCAACTTCTATCCTTCACGGCAGTTTTTCTCCTTCACATCGGTCGCTCCCTCCTACTCCCCCACTGAAACTTCCACCTATCAATCTCTTCCCACACAAGGCAAACAGTTCTTAGACCAAGGAAAATATCTCCTTCCAGCCTCACAGGCCCATTCTATTCTGTCGTCATTTCATAACCTCTTCCATGTAGGTTACAAGCCGCTAGCCCATCTCTTACAACCTCTCATTTCCTTTCCATCGTGGAAATCTGTCCTCAAAGAGATCACTTCTCAGTGCTCCATCTGCTATTCTACTACCCCTCAGGGATTGTGCAGGCCCCCTCCCTTTCCTACACATCAAGCTCGAGGATTTGCCCCTGCCCGGGACTGGCAAATTGACTTTACTCACATGCCCCGAGTCAGAAAACTAAAATTTCTCTTAGTCTGGGTAGATACTTTCACTGGATGGGTAGAGGCTTTTCCCACAGGGTCTGAGAAGGCCCACCGCGGTCATTTCTTCCCTTCTGTCAGATGTAATTCCTCGGTTTGGCCTTCCCACCTCTATACAGTCTGATAACAGACCAGCCTTTACTAGTCAAATCACCCAAGCAGTTTCTCAGTCTCTTGGTATTCAGTGAAACCTTTATATCCTTTACCAGCCTCAGTCTTCAGGAAAGGCAGAATAGACAAATGGTCTTTTAAAAACACACCTCACCAAGCTCAGTCACCAACTTAAAAAGGACTAGACAATACTCTTACCACTTTCCCTTCTCAGAATTCAGGCCTGTCCTCGGAATGTGACAGGTTCCAGCCCGTGTGAGCTCCTTGTTTTGTTTTTCTAAGACCACCAGAGCGGGTACAAAAGAACCAGCGACTAGGCAAGGGTAGGAGCAAAACTGCAAGTTTATTTTGGTCAGGACTCTCCTTTTTATTAGGTCCCATCTCATTCCAGACACCAGACCAACTTAGACTGCACCCCAAAAACTTTCATCCCTACTGTCTTCTGTCTAGTCATACTCCCATTCACCGTTCTCAGCTACTCATAAATTCCCTGCTCATGTTTACACTGCTGGTTTACACTGTTTCTCCAAGCCATCACAGCTAATATCTCCTGGTGCTATCCCAAACCGCCACTCTAAATTCCCTCTTAAAGTAAATAAATAATCTTTGCTGGCAAGGCTATGCTGAGCCTCCTTGGGCACTCTCTAATTAGATGTCCTAGGTCCTCCCAATTCTTAGTCCTTTAATACCTGTTTTCTCTCCTTTTCTTATTCAGACCTTGTGTCTTCCATTTAGTTTTTTTAATTCATACAAAACCGCATCCAGGCCATCACCAATCATTCAATACGACAAATGTTTCTTCTAACGACCCCACAATATCATCCCTTACCACAAGATCTCCCTTCAGCTTAATCTCTCCCACTCTAAGTTCCCACACCGCCCCTAATCCCGCTTGAAGCAGCCCTGAGAAACATCGCCCATTCTCTCTCCATACCACCCCCCAAAAATTTTCACTACCCCAACACTTCACACTATTTTGTTTTATTTTTCTTATTAATATAAGAAGGCAGGAATGTCAGGCCTCTGAGCCCAAGCCAAGCCATCGCATCCCCTGTGACTTACACGTATATGCCCAGAGGGCCTGAAGTAACTGAAGAATCACAAAAGAAGTGCAAATGCCCTGCCCCGCCTTAACTGATGACATTCCACCACAAAAGAAGTGCAAATGCCCTGCCTCTCCTTAACCCATGACATTCCACCACAAAAGAAGTGAAAATGGCCAGTCCTTGCCTTAAGCGATGACACTATGTTGTGAAATTCCTTTTCCTGACTCATCCTGGCTCAAAAAGCTCCCCCACTGAGCACCTTGTGACCCCCACTCCTGCCTGCCAGAGAACAACCCCCCTTTGACTGTAATTTTCCTTTACCTACCCAAATCCTATAAAACGGCCCCACCCTTGTCTCCCTTCGCTGACTCTCTTTTCGGACTCAGCCCGCCTGCACCCAGGTGATTAAAAAGCTTTATTGCTCACACAAGGCCTGTTTGGTGGTCTCTTCACACGGACGCGCATGACAGTCCCCACCGAAATCTCACGTTGAATTGTGATCTTCAGTGTTGGAGGAAGGGCCTGGTGGGAGGTGACTGGATCATGAGGGTGGATTTCCCCCTTGCTGTTCTCGCAATAGTGAGTGAGTTCTCACGAGATCTGGTTGTTTTAAAGTGTGTAGTACTTCACCTTTGCACTTTCTCTCCTGTCACCATGTGAAAACGTACTTGCTTCCCTTTCACCCTTCCACCATGATTGTAAGCTTCCTGCGGCCTCCCAGCCATGTTTCCTGTACAGCTTGTAAAACTGTAAGTCAATTAAAGCTCTTTTCTTCATAAATTACTCAGTCTCAGGTAGTTCTTTAGGCAGTGTGAGAATGGACTAATAGAGTGTTGTTGTGAAAATTGTATTATATAACATATGTAATGCCTAGTGCTTAAAACAATGCTCAAAAATTGGTGCTTGCCCAGGTGCAGTGGCTCATGTCTGTAATTCCAGCACTTTGGGAGACTGAGGCAGGAAGATCAGTTGAGGCCAGGCCTTCAAGACCAGCCTGGGCAACATAGCAAGACCTTGTTTCTGCAAAAAGTTTTAGAAAAATAGCCAGGTATGGTGGTGTGCCCCTCTAGTCCTAACTACTCAAGAAGCTGAGGCAGGAGAATCGCTTGAGCCCAGAGGCTGGGGATGTAGTGAGCTACGATTGCACCACAGCACCCCAGCCTGGGCAACATGGCAAGACCCTGTCTCAAAAAGAAAAAAAAAAAAAATGGCGTTCTGCAGCCTGACAAGAGTTCTTTTCTCTCAGGTTCATTCCATGAGGCGCTTCACAGGGGCCTTCAGGACTGCTGTGTGCAAATAAAGCCCATTTCTTCAGGACCAGCCTCTGCCCTGTAGAAATTAGCTGCAATGGGGAGGTAGTGGGGAAACGAAACTCCATGGAGTAGAGAGGAAGGCCACTGCTCACAGCTGCACTTTTATCCCCTCATTAAGGGACCAGAGGCCCTGAAAGAACACACCAACGGTCATCTTTTGCACGAGAAGCAAACACTGAGACACTGTTCCAAACAGCAAGGCAATTCAAGATGCCATAAGTTATGTCCTCTTGTTGCAAATATTACATAAAAGGTAGAATTTTCCCTTTAACTAAGATATGGGGCAAACTACGGAGGCCAAACGAGGGACTCTGGCTCTCAAAGGCAGCTTCTCCAGTGCCCTCATCATGCTCCTAATCTCATCTCTACCCCCGGGCTCAAAGGATTAGGCGCCTAGGCTGGACCACAGCTTTTCAAATTACGACTACTGCAAACAACAGGGGCAGCCGACAGGTAAGACACAAACAGAAATTGTCCCCTTGGCCTTCATTGGGTGAACTACATTTGTTCTCAAGAGTGTAGGCCAATAGCTCATGGAATTTAGAACTGAGAATGACCTCAAAGGTCTAAGCCTTGGTTTCCCATATAAGACTCAATCTATTAACATACCCAAGGTCAGATATTTAGTGGCGTGATCTTGGTCAATTCAACTAGCAAATCCAGGTGTAGAAGCCAAGCCTCCCAACTGCCAACCAAAGATGCTTCCTCTAAAGATGGATTTTGCTTTGTCCCACATTGCTGGGTTGATCGGTTCCACCCTTTGGGAGGTGCTTACTACAGGGGCTGTTGTGCGAGTTGGAGGAAGGCAGATCTTGGACGCAAGTTGAGTGAGAATTGGAAGCAAGGCCTTGCCACCTGTGTCATCCTGCGGCTGCTGTTTCTCACGGCCACAAGTGGTCACAGACCTCCAGCTAATGCCAGCAGGGCTGTGGGGGTACCATGCCAATCTCTGGGTCAGCCCTCATGGCTCTAATAGTTGGACCAGTGATTAGAATGAAACTACACACTCTTATCTGGACCTGGTCGTTATCTGTGAATGGGGACAACAGATGAGCCCCTGGCAGCTCCATGGCAACGATCAGAAAATCCACTGGCTGCCGAGCACCGGAACAGTAATGTTCCTACAGTGCATCCCTGCTGGCACATGCTATCCAGGACGGATGGACAATAGTATGTTCGATCCTCAGAAAATCGTCATCTCCATCACAGATGACTAACACAGTTGCAGAGACTAAATCACAAGGACAAAAATATAAATGTAAAACTGTAGCTGAACACGAGTATTCTTTTTTACAGCTTTGAGATAGAATTCACCCATTGAAAGTATGCAGTCCAGTGGTTTTTAGGATACTCACAAAATTTGGCACTATCACCACAACCTAATTTTAAAACATTTTCATCACCCCCAAAAGAAACTCCACACCCTTTAGCTGATATTCCCTAGTCTCCCGCCATCTCCCCAGGTCTCCCACCATCTCTAGGCAACCACTAATCTCTGTCTTTATAGATTATCTTATTCCAGACATTTCACAGAAATGGTATCATACAGTATGTGGTCTTTTATGACTGGCCTCTTTCATTTAGCATAATGTTTTCAAGGTTTGTCCATGTGATCAATTATTCTTTTTTTTATTGTTGTTCTTTTGAGACAAAGACTTACTCTGTCACCCAGGCTGGAGTGCAGTGGCACAATCTAGGCTCACTGCAGCCTCCACCTCCCAAGTTCAAGTGATTCTCCTGACTCAGCCTCCGGAGTAGCTGGGACTACAGACATGCACCACCACTCCCAGCTAATTTTTGTATTTTTAGTAGAGACGGGGCTTCCCCATGTTGGCCAGGCTAGTCTCGAACTTCCGACCTAAGGTGATCCACCCACCTGGGCCTCCCAAATTGCTGAGATTACAAGAATGAGCCACCACACCCGGCCGGATTAATTATTCTTATCATAATTCTTACAGCATATTTTCTAGATTTTTGAACTCCTTCTGAAATGTCCTCAAATATTTTGGTTACTATTGGAAATCAGAAGGAAAACAAATTCTATTTACCCAAGCTTTTAGTGTGCTAGTACAAGTGGCATTGTGTTATTGCTAAGATAAGGTCAATCAATTTATTTATCTGTATCAACAGCCACTAAATACTTGGCTTAAAAAAATACTTAGTTGTGCTTTGTGGATGTAGTTTTCTCATCATGTATAAGTCTAGGGCTTGTGGCAAGAAGCAATTATTCCCAAAATAACACACTTTGGAAGACTGATACAGGAGAATCGCTTGAGGCTGGGAGTTCCAGAATAGCCTGGGCAACATACAGAGACCCTGTCTCTACAGAAAAAAAAAAAAAGTAAAAATCGGCCGGGCGCGGTGGCTCAAGCCTGTAATCCCAGCACTTTGGGAGGCCGAGACGGGAGGATCACAAGGTCAGGAGATCGAGACCATCCTGGCTAACACTGTGAAACCCCGTCTCTACTAAAAAATACAAAAAACTAGCCGGGCGAGGTGGCGGGCGCCTGTAGTCCCAGCTACTCGGGAGGCTGAGGCAGGAGAATGGGGTAAACCCAGGAGGCGGAGCTTGCGGTGAGCTGAGATCCAGCCACTGCACTCCAGCCCGGGCGACAGAGCGAGACTCCGTCTCAAAATAAATAAATAAATAAATAAGCTGAGCATGGTGGTGCACGCCTGTAGGCTCAGCTACTCAGGAGGCTGAGGCAGGAGAATCGCTAAGCCCAGGGGTTCAAGGCTGTAGTGAGCCATGATTATGCCACTGAACTCCAGCCTGGGTAACAGAGGGAGACCTTGCCTCTAAAAATCAGAGCCCCGTGGAACTTTAAACAACTCCCTATTTCACCTGATGAATGTTCATGCATTCGGGGATGCACAACACTGCCCTCTGCTGGACAGTGTTCCAGGAAGACTAAAAAAGTCAGAAGAACGCAAAGTGGCACCAAAGGGCCAGAGGACCTGCTAGCAAGCTTACCTTTATTTGTTCACTAATCAAAGAACATTTAAAGGGCACCCACGCCGTGCCAGGCACTGTCCTGGTAGTAACCCAAAGACAAGCAGTGAGTCTTGTCCTCCAAGTGCTCCTTGGAGGAGACGTTCTTTTTGAGGCAAGCTGGGACACCTCCCCACCTGTGGGAATTCCCTGGACCTGAACATTGCCCAGAACACATGTCTCGGGTAGCACATCAAAGGCAACACAGGCCGGGTGCAGTGGTCCATGCCTCTAGTCCCAGCATCTTGGGAGGCCAAGGCTGATTGCTTGATGCCACTCTGGGCAATACAGTGAGACCCCATCTCTATTTAAAAAAAGATGGTTTTGGCCGGGCGCGGTGGCTCACGCTTGTAATCCCAGCACTTTGGGAGGCCGAGGCGGGCGGATCACAAGGTCAGGAGATCGAGACCACGGTGAAACCCCGTCTCTACTAAAAATACAAAAAATTAGCCGGGCGCTGTGGCGGGCACCTGTAGTCCCAGCTACTAGGGAGGCTGAGGCAGGAGAATGGTGTGAACCCAGGAGGCGGAGCTTGCAGTGAGCCGAGATCGCGCCACTGCACTCCAGCCTGGTGGACAGAGTGAGACTCCGTGTCAAAAAAAAAAAAAAAAAAAAAAAAAAAAAAAAGATGGTTTTAGTTACTCAGGTATAGCTGGGCACACCTATAGTCCCAGCTACTCAGGAGGCTGAGAAGGGAGGATCGCTGGAGCTGAGGAGTTTGAGGCTGCAGTGAGCTATGATTGTGCCACTGCACTGCAGCCTGGGGGACAGAGAAAGACCCTGTCTCAAAAATAGTAGTAATAATAAGATTGTTCCTCTCCATGTGGTCCTCCCCAAGGGCTGTGTGAGTGTACTTATGGCATGATGGCTGGCTTCCCCAAAATAACACCTGTAAGCTGCAATGCCTGTATGATCTGGTCTTGGAAATCACCCCCTATTAGTTCCACTGTATTCTGTGGGCCACACAGCCAGCTCAATTCAATGAGGGAGGGACCCACGCAAGAGCATGAATTCTAGGAGGCAAGAATCATTGGGGGCCATCTTGGAGTCTGACCACTGCATGATGATTCCATTTTTCTTCCATTTTCCATTTCCTTCTGAAGGTCAAAATCCAGATTCCTAACTGTTGTTTGAATCCGCCCTTTAAATTTCTGTCAGGTGTTCATCCAATCTCTGCCCAAATCCTCCCTGGGCAGGAGCCCAAGGTCCTCCAGCTCTGACTGGTCTGTCCTCAGATGACACTGACTCTTGGAGATCTCCTACGCAGACTGGGTCAGTTCCTCCCCATGTGAGTCCTTCACTTAGTTAAAAATAGCGACCACAGTCCTTCCATAAATGTTGATTGAGATCTACTCCGCACCCAACCCAGTGTGCTAGCTGCTAGGGACATTGCAGGGAACAAGACACAGTCTTTGTCCCAAGAGCTCATTTTGGTTTGGCATCCCTTGTTCCATTCAAGCAGGTCCATGCCACATCCCATGAGCAAAAGACCCCTAAGCCTGACCTCAAAGAAAACACCTCTCTGTTAATCAAGGCTCTTCTGGTAGCAAATAACAGAGAACAAAACTCAAACGGCCTCAAGAAAACAGAAGTGTGGACAAACGGTGGGCTGTAAAGTTGCTTGGAATCTGAGGCAAAAATTATTGCTTCTGAAATATAACTGAAAAGATGTGAAACTGATGCATAAAAAACCACAGAATGTTTAATATTGCTCTGCTATCTAGCATCCTTCCTGAACTTTTATTTTAATTAAAACTGCTTCTATAGATCATTTCAGATTTGTATATCATGGGCAAATAATTCCATTTCTGTTTATTCCATTCCAATTAGTTTTTGTTTGCATTATTTTTTTTGTTTTGTTCTGTTTTGTTTTTGATGGAGTCTTGCTCTGTTGCCCAGGCTAAGGTGCAGTGACACAATATTGGCTCACTGCAACCTGCACCTCCCAGGTTCAAGAGATTCACCTGCCTCAGTCTCCCAAGTAGCTGGGACTACAGGTATGCACCACCATGCCCAGCTAATTTTTTGTATTTTTATTAGAAACGGGGTTTCGCCATGTTGACCAGGCTGATCTCGAACCCCTGACCTCAGGTGATCCACCTGCCTAGGCCTCCCAAAGTGCTGGGATTACAGGCATGAGCCACTGCGCCCAGCCTCATTCCAATTCTTAAACCTTTTCCTTTTTGCTTATTTTTGCACTTGTTAAGACCTCGAGTATAATGGAGAATGGAAGTAATGATGGTGCACATCACTACTTTATTTTTAAATGCTTTTTACTTCTAGCTCTGATAATGGCAGGATAGTTTGTATCAGAAAAAAAAAACACCTGTTGATAACAACTGTAAACTATGTACAAAATATTAAAACAACCATATCATGTCCTTGGAGAGTAGCCAAAACCAGGCAGAAATTCCGGAACTATAAGCCTTGGAAAAAGAGAAGTACACGATGTGAGAGTCAAGTTTAACCAGCTTTTCTTCTGAAGTCACTCCTCAATTTGTTTGGGGCCTAGGGACTAGAATTCAATCAAAAAACAAACAGTTGGGTTGAGTGTGGTGGCTCATGCCTGTAATCCCAGCACTTTGGGACACTGAAGTGAAAGGACTGTTTAAGACCTGGGCAACAAAGCAAGACCCCATCTCTACAAAAAAATTTTAAAATTAGCCAGGTGTGGTGGTGTGCACCTGTAGTCCCAGCACTGGAGAGGCTGAGGTGGGAGGATTCCTTAAACCCAGGAAGTTGAGGCTGCAGTAAGCTGTGATCACACTACTGTATTTCAGCCTGGGCAACAGAGCAAGACTTATTAAGCTAAAGTTTTATTAGGGCTTATAGTCTTACTAGGCCAAAGAGTCATAGGTGAGAATTTGGAGCTGCCAGAGAACTGGAACTGAGAGACAAGGAATGTGGAAAATGAAGGAGCCACAAAATCCTTATATAAGTACGCTCTCAAATCCTTGGCTGAATTTTAACGTCTGTGCATGGAGGAAAGATTCCAATGAGCCCAGAGGAAAGGAATAGCTGAAAGGGAAAAAAAGCTGAGCAGAGATTTTAGCAGCTGCTCAGTGCTATTAATAGAATGACAGACTTGGCCAGGCATGGTGGCTCATGCCTGTAATCCTAGCACTTTGGGAGGCTGAGGCGGGTGGATCACCTGAGGTCAGGAGTTCAAGCCTAGACAACATGGCAAAACCTCGTCTCTACTAAAAATGTAAAAACTAGCCAGGTGTAGTGGCATGCACCTGTAATCCCACCTACTCGGGAGGCTGAGGTAGGAGAATCGCTTGAACCCAGGAGGCGGAGGTTGCAGTGAGCTGAGATCACACCACTGCACTCCAGCCTGGGTGACAGAGCAAGAACCCATCTCAAAAAAAGAAAAAAAAAAAAAAGGAATGACAAACTTTAGAGTTAAAATCTCACCAACTTAACGGGGATTAATAAATACTTCAAGATTTTTAATGACTCCTCAAAGGGCCATGCCCTGAAATTAGGAAGCACATGCTAAGGTTAAGAGCTACACCCCAGAAATGAGCAAAATCAAAATAGACCCATGAAACAAAGCTGTCAACTAAACCTGTGGGTGATCTGCCAGTGGGTATACTAGATCTGCTAGAAGAGAATTTAACACTCTTCAGAGGAAGATAACAGAATGCGGAGTCTCTACAATGTATCATCCACAAGGTTGTTACACAATTTAAAAATTACCAGACATGTGAAGAAATAACAAAATCTGATGACTAATAAATAGAGGGAAAAAAGCAGTTAATAAGTAGTATTCCCACAGCAACCCATGTGTTGGTATTAAGAGAAAGGACTTTAAGATCATTGATAACTATATGTTAAAGTTTTAAAGAAGAGAAATTGGATGTAATGGATAAAGAGGCAGAGAATCTCAGAAAAGATGTGGAAACTCAAAACGTACCAAGAAGAAATCTTAGAACTGAAAAAAACAATATGAGAAATTTTTAAATACCATTACACAAGATGTGTAGAAAATTGGATATGGAGGAAGGGGGAAGAAAAGTTATTGATTTAAAGACAGATAAATAGATAAATTATCCAAAATTAATCCAATGTATAAAAAAAGGTGAAAGCCTCAATATCAAGTAATACCAAATAGATCCATAATACTAAACCTCCTAATGTGTGTTTGCCATCTCAGGAGGAGGGAATAGAATTGAGAATTTTTGAAATTTCAAGAAATATTGGCCAAAATTTCTCCAAATTTGGTTATAAACATCAAATCCTATTTATAAGAGGTTTAACAGCCTCCAAAAAATTAATTAAAAAAAAAAAACTTATACCTAGCCACATCATGAATAAAAACCAAAAATAAATAGAAAATCTCAAAAGCAGTCAGGCAAAAAAGACACATTACATACAAGGAAACAATAATAACAATAACAGCTAACTTTGTACTCAATAAATGGAGCCTGGAAGACAAGGAAATTACATCTTTAAAGTATAAAAAGCAAAATCTGTCAACTTAGAAGTCTATGTCCAGTAAAACTATTCTTCAAAAATGAATGCAAAGAACACAAGACATTTTTAGATAAATTCAGTTGAGATCATTTTTTGCCAGCAGATCTTCATCACAAAAAGTGCTAAAAGAAATTTTTCAAGCTGGAGGGAAATAATATTATTTGGAAAAGGAATACTACAAATTATTAATTAATGATTGATTCATGAGTTTTGCTTTCATCACAAATGCAAAATATTATTGTGAACTCATTCCTCATTATGATAAATAAATAAAGCAATAATTTGCGTACTATTTTTTAATGTTTTAATATAAATGTTCTTATTAATTATTCATATACTTATTTTGCAAAATATCAATTTAAGATAAATTGACTCATACACAGACTCATATGCAAATAATTGTTCCTTGGAAAAAGGAACAATACTATTACAAAAAAGAATGCATAGTATTGGAGATGGTTAATATTTGGGCAAATATAAAAGAATAATTGTCTATAAGGAATAATTTTTTTTTTTTTTTGAGACAGAGTCTCACTCTGTCACCCAGACTGGAGTGCAATGGCTCAATCTCGGCTCACTGCAACCTCCACCTTCTGGGTTCAAATGATTCTCCTGCCTCAGCCTCCCTAGTAGCTGGATTACAGGAATCTGCCGCCACACCTAGCTAATTTTTGTAGAAAATTTTTGTATTTTTAGTAGAAACGAGGTTTCACCATGTTAGCCAGGCTGGTCTCAAACTCCTGACCTCAAGTGATCCACCCGCCTCGGCCTCCCAAAGTGCTGGAATTGCAGGCATGAGCGACCATACCTGGCCAGCTAAAAGAAATCTTTTAGGCTAAAGAGGAATAATATTATTTGGAAAAGGAACACTACAAATTATTAATTAATAATTGATTGATTCATGAGTTTTGTTTTCATCACAAATGCAAAATGTTATTGTGAACTAATTCCTCATTATGATAAATAAATAAGGCAATAATTTAGGTACTGTTCTTTTCAATGTTTTAGTATAAACATTCTATAAATTATTCATATCATTATTTTGCAAAAAATCAGTTTAAGATAAACTGACTCACATGCAGACTCATATGCAAATAATTGTTCCTTGGATAAAGGAACAATACTATTACAAAAAGGAATGAGTAGTATTGGAGATGGCTAATATTTGGGCAAATATAAAAGAATCTATAAAAAATTATTTTTTAAGAATTTGCCATTAATTACGATTTTTGCTGCATACTTCCAGCTAAAACTTTTCTTTCTTTCTTTCTTTTCTTTCTTTCTCTTTCTTTCTTTCTTTATCTTTTTTTTTTTTTTTTGAGATAGCATCTCACTCCGTTGCCCAGGCTGAAGTACAGTGGCACAATCTTGGCTCACTGCAACCTCTGCCTCCTAGGCTCAAGCAATTCTCCTGCCTCAGCCTCCCTAGTAGCTGGGATTACAGGCGTGCACCAACACGCTGGGCCAATTTTTGTATTTTTAGTAGAGAGGGGTTTCACCATGTTGGCCAGGCTTATCTTGAACTCCTGACTTCAGGCCATTCGCCTGCCCCAGCCTCCCAAAGTGCTGGGATTACAGCCATGAGCCACCATGCCCGGCCTCAGCTAAAACTTTCTACGTCTCTCTTTTGTGGGCCTCAAGAACTTCTGTTCTTTCCTTCTTTTCTTTTTTGAGACAGGGTCTCACTCTGTCACCCAGGCTGGAGTGCAGTGTCATGATCTCAGCTCACTACAACCTCTGCCTCCCAGGTTCAAGCAATTCTCCTGCCTCAACCTCCCGAGTAGGTGGGGCTGCAGGCATGCACCACCACACTGGGCTAATTTTTGTATTTTTAGTAGAGACAGGGTTTCACCATGTTGGCCAGGCTGGTCTCAAACTCCTGACCTCAAGTGATCTACCCGCCTCAACTTCCCAAAGTGCTGGGATTACAGACGTGAGCCACCGCGCCCGGCTTGCGCTTTCCTTCTTTATCATTCCCTCTCCACTGCTTATATAACCTGTCCAATTCCTGTGATTACTGATATTCATTTATTTTATTTAATAAGTAACATTTTGTTTCTTAAAACCTAAAAAAAGGCCTAAAACTAATATGAAAACACAGACTCATAATTCTGAGTGATGAGGCGTTGATGTTATTATCTTATTCTTTGTGCATTTCTATTTTTAATTTATTTTTGTTTACAATGTACAGTTACTTCCATTCCAGATTCACTGTGTATGAATCAATTTATCTTAAATTGATTTTTTGCAAAATAATTATATGAATAATGTATAAGAATGTTTATATAAAATCATTCAAAAGAACAATACCTAAATTGTTGAATTATTGATTTACCATAATAAGGAATTAGTTAATAATAAAATTTTGCATTTGTAATGAGAATAAAACTCATTCATTAATAAATTTTTCCAGGATTCTTCTCTTCTGTTGCCTGAAGACAATTCTGTCTTTCCTCTCTTCCCACATCTTCCAAGAAGAGCTTTAGTGATACAAAATCAGGAGAATGGGTAAAAAGACACCAGAATTGGCGATAAAATACTCAGATAAGTTGGGGTAACATGTGAATAATAATTTCAAAGATGAGTGGCTTCAGAGTAGCTAGACATGTAAGAAAACCACAGAGGAGTCTAGGTGTGGTGGTTCAAGCTTGTAATCCCAGCACTTTGAGAGGCCAAGATGGAAGGATCGCTTGAGACCAGGAGTTCAAAACCATCCTGGTCAACAGAGTGAGGCCATATCTCTATTTACAAAAAAAAAAGAGAGAGACGAAGAAGAAGAACAAGAAGAAAAAGAACAATATGAAGAAGAAAGGAAGAGGAAGAAGAAGAAAAAAAGAGGAAGGAGGAGGAGGAGGAGAAAATGAAGGAGGAGGAGGAAGAAGGAAGGAGGGAGGGAAGGAGGGAAGGAAGGAAGGGAGGAAGAGAGGAAGAGAGGAAGGGAGGAAGGGAGGGAGGGAGGAAGGGAGGGAGGAAGGGAGACAGGGAGGGAGGGAGAGAAGGAGGGAGGGAGAGAGGGAGAGAGGGAGGGAGGGAGGGAAGAAAACCACAAAGGAGAAGAAACAACATTCTAAGAACCATGGCTAGGAGTTATGAATTGAATGGATTATAATACTCTTGGCTGGGCGCAGTGATTCATGCCTGTAATCCCAGCGCTGTGGGAGGCCGAGGCGGGAGGATCACAAGGTCAGGAGTTAGAGACCAGCCTGACCAACATGGTGAAACCCCGTTTCTACTAAAAATATAAAAATTAGTTGGGCAAGGTGGTGGGCGCCTGTAGTCCCAGCTACTCCGGAGGCTGCGGCGGGAGAATTGCTTGAAATTGGGAGGTGGAGGTTGCAGTGAGCCGAGATCGCGCCACTGCACTCCAGCCTGGGCAACAGAGCGAGACTTCCTCTCAAAAATAATGGTAATAATATATACACACACACACACACATATATATTTATATATTCTTTAAGTGATCTAAGAACATTAGAATGACTTTTTAATTATTATTGTGTCTTTGCCAGTGCTAAGGGCCTCAAGATTTATTTGAGTTACATGTTCATAAGTGACTGAAATTTATTTTCCTGCTGCAGTATTAGAAGAAATCTTAAAACTTCAGGAAGGACGAGGTAAGAATATTACATTTTGCTGAATTGCTTGTGGGATGGGGAGGAATTATTTCATTTAAATACACTGACGGTAGAAAGGATTGGCTTTAAAATCTTGAGAATTTTTTAACTGAATTCTGAAAACGTAATTTCTTAAACATCTGGGCACTTCAACCTGTCTTTCAAACTGTGACATCTTCTCCACCTTCACTAAAATATATTTTATATATATATAAAATGTATATTATATATAAATATAATTCAGAAACCCTACCATGTCTCTATTAACTACCCTTACAGGCATTTGAAAATTTAAAATAGATTTCCCCATCTGCCATTCTCACAAAGTAATCACTTTCACCATATTTTAGCTTTGCAGGTACAAGTATTTACTTTCACATTGTAGAATTTTCTATTTATACTACTATTTCTTGATTTTTCAGTTTCAGGTATTAACTATTGACTTCCTAATATGGAAGATGAAGATTCGACTTTCTTATACCCCTTCCCTCATCCTCCCAATATAGTTATAATTTTTGGTTAAATCCATATTCAGTGCCTATGTAAATATTCATGGCTGAGTGGCACACTAGTAAAACAATTTCTCTCTTATGTGGCATTTTATTTTCCTTGGAGATCATAATTGTCTAATTTTTTTCCTTTGCTTGTTCTCTATTACTGTAAAAAAAAAAAAAACTGTAGGCTGGGTGTGGTGGCTCACATCTGTAATCCCAGCACTTTGGGAAGCCAAAGGAGGCAGATTGCTTGAGGTCAGGAGTTCGAGACCAGCCTCGCCAACGTGGCAAAACCCCGTCTCTACCAAAAATACAAAAATTAGCCAGGCATGGTGGCCTGCATCTATAATCCCAGTTATTCAGGAGGCTGAGGCAGGAGAATCGCTTGAACCTGGGAAGCGGTGGTTGCAGTGAGCCGAGATCGTGCCACTGCACTCCAGCCTAGGCGACAGAGTGAGACTCTGTCTCAAAAAAACAAAACAAATCAAAAAATGTATATAATTGTAAACCTCTGGCTATGAGTTGTTCTACGTGTCAAATGGGGACAGGGGCTGGGACACTGGCACTATTCAGGATGACCATTTTCACTTAATTCCCCTGTTTCCATTGCAGTGCCCTGACCCTCACCTGTGTCCAGTGTTCCTAAGTCAAACTCTGTGTAGGTTAAGCCCTTCAGAGAGGACTCCTTCAATGCTGTGCCATCAGGGGCAGTCACTGAGGTTGTGGGGCTCTCGGAGGGATTTGGGGATCCAATTGCTTCTCACAGGATTTCCACCAATCCTATTTTGCACTCAAGCTATCTCGCACTTTCAGAAATACCTGCAGCCTTCCGGGGTTCAGACATGCAGCTCAGCTTGCCTTTCGCTTTTCCCTTCTGCAAACTTGAGTTTCTCTTTTCTCCAATTTGCTATTCATCCCATGTCTATTTCCTTCTTATTTCCAGCTTCCCAAGTTTTGGTTTCTAGCCTAACTTTTCCTGAAAACTGAGGAAGCCAGTACCAGTAACCTTCTCTGAGTCTGTTTTCCTTATCTATTAGACGAAATAGCCATGTTCGCCTTTCCAGAACCTGGACTCGAATCCCAAAGCATCCTTGGTTTATATACATCCTTGCAGCCTCTGTTTGCTACAGAGATCTCCGAGGACGCTCTGGCCAGAGAGGAGGATGTGCAGGAAATGCTAATGCTTACCCTAGACTGTCAGTCAAAGCGAGAATGCCTCGGTTTTTTAACGGCTCCCAGGGAATTTCACAGAAACATAGTTTTTTCATCTTTTTTATGACTGCCCCTATTTTCAAGAGCTGTAGCAACAAATCACTCCGTAGAGGGGTGTGGGTTGCAGGAAGGGAGAGAGAGGAAAATAACCAAAAGAAAAGGGAACAAGACAAAACGGCTCTATCCCGACTTACATGCACATCCCCCTGTCCCGAAGTTGGGAGACTCACATCAGAGTGACCACAGTGGAGGCTCAGGCTAAGAATCCCGCTGCATGAAGGTTAAGATGACAAAGGCAAACGGATTGCTGTGCCCGGCTTCATAGGCAATAAATCCCATGTGTCTTTCATCCTTCCCACCCTCTCCCCGGTGAGTCTATTTCCATGATGAAATACCATTCCACAAGCCCAGCTGGCTGATGGATTATGAAACCTACAAGACCAGCTCCGGTGAGCCCTTTGAAGTGGATTGAAACACGGGCTTTGTAAAAATGGATGTCATCCCGGCTCCCTGTTTCAAGGTTGGCAGCATAATTTTCTTTCTTAAGTGTAGGTCTCTACTTGGTACTGCAGATGGCTTTACCTCAGTCTGAACATGAATTACCGGCTCCCTCCAGGGTAACTGACGGCTCTCTCATTTCCTCTGCCTCTTCCCACACGCACAGGGGTGAGGGGAGAGGCTGGCCCCATAGCCTGAAGTCATGGAAGGAAAGGGAGCACCAGGCTATTCACCCCAGGCCATCCCAACCTGGAAATTCAGGGAAAAGTCTCACAAAGCTTTTGAAAACAGAAAAGAATAATAAAGAGGTAGTAGTTGGGAGCTGAGAATGGGGATGAAGGCCAATGCCTTCCAGATCTGTGGTCTTCTGGGGCATTAGAAGTCAGTATTCTGGGCCAGGCGCAGTGGTTCACGCCTGTAATCCCGGCACTTTGGGAGGCCAAGGCGGGTGGATCACCTGAGGTCAAGAGTTTGAGACCAGCCTAACCAACATGGCAAAACCCTGTCTCTACTAAAAATACAAAATTAGCCGGGCGCAGTGGTGCATGCCTGTAATCACAGCTACTGGGGAGGCTGAAGCAGGAGAATCGCTTGAACCTGGGAGGTGGAGGTTGCAGTGAGCTGAGATTGCTCCATTGCACTCCAGCCTGGGCAACAAGAGTAAAACTCCATCTCAAAAAAAAAAAAAGTATTATGGCTGGGTGTGGTGGCTCACACCTGTAATTCCAGCACTTTGGGAGGCTGAGGCAAAAGGACTATTTGAGGTCAGGAGTTCAAGACCAGCCTGGATAACATACCAAGACCCCGTCTCTATTTTTTAAAAATGTTTTAATTAGTTGGTCGTGGTAGCTTGCATCTGTAGTCCCAGCTGCTCGGAAGGCTGAACCAGGAGGATGGCTTGAGCCTGAGAGTTGCAGGCTGCGGTGAGCTATGATCATGCTACTGCACTTCAACCTGGGCAACAGAGTGAGACCCTGTCTTACTAGTTACCAGTCTCTGCTGATGGCTGTGTAAGGCTCCTAGAGGCGTGGGGGTGGCCTCCCCTCAATCAGCCATTCTGGGGCTCCCTCCCTTCCCCGGGCTGCCCTCTAGAGGTCTCCCTGGGAGCCAGAGGTACCACAGGCAAAGCTAGAGAAACAGAAAGAGGCTGGCCTGAAGTTAACCTCAGTTCTGTCAAGCTCCCCCAGAATGAGTTCAACCTGTACCAAGCTAACAGTGTACTGACAGCCTCTGAGACACATCCTTTCCTTCTTCCCATAAACACATCCAGGATTCTTAGCACAAGACAGTGCCTCAGTACCACATTCCAAGAGATTCTGCCTTTCCCATGTGTCCACCAGGAAATGATTTAAAATTGCATTAAACTGGACAGACTTGGTGGCTTACGTCTGTAATCCCAGCAATTTGAGAGGCTCAGGCAGGAAGATTGCTTGAGTCCAGGAGTTCGAGACAGCATGGGAAGCATAGCAAGACACTGTCTCTACAAAAAAAATAAAAATAAAAGAATAAAACAAAAAAAAATGCATTAAACCATTGCTCAGAATCACCACAATTTTTGTTTGTTTGTTTAAAAAATCAAATTACAACTAATTGATGGGAGTGCAAAAAAAAAAGAGAAGACAAGCTTCATACTGTTAATCTAAGAAAAACTGCAAATATAGCCAGGCGCGGTGGCTCACGCCTGTAATCCCAGCACTTTGGGAGGCTGAGGCAGAAGGACTACTTGAGGTCAGGAGTTCAAGAACAACCTAGCCAACATGGCAAAACCCCGTCTCTACTAAAAATGCAAAACAAAATTAGCCAGTCTTTGTGGCTCACACCTGTAATCCCAGCTACTTGGGAGGCTGAGGCAGGAGACTTGCTTGAACCAGGGAGGCAGAGGTTGCAGTGAGCCGAGATCATGCCACTGAACTCCAGTCTGGGAGACAGAGTGAGATTCCATCTCAAAAAAAAAAAAAAAAAAAAAAAAAAAAAAAAAAAAAAAAAAAGCAAATATAGCCAATAGCCAGCTGCATGAACAGTGTATCCAGGTGCAGTTCTCCAAAACACAGCGTGTGCCAATGGCAATGGCAATCTCTCACTGATGGAGCTAAAGGCTAAACCTCAAAGTCATCAGGATTGAGGTGTGCCCTGGACACGTCTCACCTGTTTAATGGCATTGGATAAGTGGACAAAAAAATAAATACAGTATAGAAGAAATGAGAAGCATAATAATTGAAAGGACACAGGCCTCATGAATATGCATTGAACTTTATGCCTAATGACTGAGAACTGGTCTTCTCAAGCACCATGGGAAATTCACAGGAATTGATCATATTTTAGGTCACAAGGAAAATATCCATAAATGACAGTAAATTTCATGTGGCAAATAAGCATCTCAAAATTGCCAGGAACCCAGTACAAAACGAAAACTGTGAAGGGAACCTGGCTTGGGGCCTCATGCCTGTAATCTCATCACTTTGGAAGGCCGAAGCACGCAGATCGCTTGAGGCCAGGAGTTCAAGACCAGCCTGGGCAACACAAAAAGACCTCGTCTCTACAATAAAAAAAATTGCCACATGTGACGGCATGTGCCTGTAGTCCCAGCTACTCGAAAGGCTGAGGCAAGAGGATCCCTTGAGCACAGGAGTTTGAGGCTGGAGTGAGCTATGATTCTACTTGTAGCACTGCACTCCAACTTGGACAACAGAGGAAGACTGTCTCCCAACAAAAAACCCCTGAGAGACAACTAGTCCTATTAAATAATACTACAAAGCTTTGATAATTAAAATAGTGTGGTATTGGTACATGAACAGACAGGCAGGTCAGCGGAATAGAATAGAACATCCAGAAACAGATTCAAGTACATATGGGATTGTATTTTGTTTACTCTTTTTATTTTTTTTAAAGACTCTGTCACCTAGGCTGGAGTGCACTGGCATGATCTCAGCTCACCGCAACCTCCGTCTCCCGGGTTCAAATGAGAAGCTCATGCCTCAGCCTCCCAGTTAGCTGCATGCCACCACGCCTGGCTTATTTTTTTGTATTTTTAGTAGAGACAGGGTTTCGCCATGTTGACCAGGCTGGTCTCAAATTCCTGGCCTCAAGTGGTCTGCCCACCTCAGCCTCCAAGGTGCTAGGATTGCGGGCTTGAGCCACCACACCCAGCCAGGAATTTTAGTGTGTGATAAAGGTGACCTCTCAAATCACTGGGACAAAAATGAACTTTTAAAATTAATTGTGCTAGAACAAGTGGTTAGCTACTTTTAAAAAGATAGCATTAGATCCATACTTCACACCATTTACAAAAATAAATTTCCCATGGATCAGGGATTTAGTTTTAACCTGTCTAGCTCCATTTAAAAAGCTTGTGGATATTTTTTCATTGGGATTGCACTGAATTTACAAGTTTGTGAGTGCGTATACATATATATCCATGTTAAGAAACTGTTCAGGCTGGCCGGGCGCAGTGGCTCACGCCTGTAATCCCAGCACTTTGGGAGGCCGAGACGGGCGGATCACGAGGTCTGGAGATCAAGACCATCCTGGCTAACACGGTGAAATCCGTCTCTACTAAAAAAATACAAAAAATTAGCTGGATGCGGTGGCAGGCGCCTGTAGTCCCAGCTACACGGGAGGCTGAGGCAGGAGAATGGCGTGAACCCAGGAGGCGGAGCTTGCAGTGAGCCGAGGTTGTGCCACTGCACTCCAGCCTGGGCGACAGAGCAAGACTCTGTCTCAAAAAAAAAAAAAAAGGAAGTGTTCAGGCCAGGTACAGTGGCTCAAACCTATAATCCCAGCACTTTAGGAGGTCGAGGCAGGAGGATCCCTTGAGCCCAGGAGTTTGAGACCAACCTGGGCAACATAGTGAGACCCAGTCTCTATAAAAAACTTTTTAAAATTAGCTGGGCATGGTGGCACACACCTGTTGTCCCAGCTACTTGAAGGGCTGAGGTGGGAGGATCACTTGAGCCCAGGAGGTTGAGGCTGCACTGAGCCATAATTGTATTACTGCACTCTAGCCTGAGCAACAGAGCAAGACCCTGTCTCAAAAAAAAAAAAAAAAAAAAAAAAAAAGAAAGAAAGCATCCTTCAGCTTCTATTTTCTTGAGTGTATTGATTAGGAAAGCCTGTCAAATGTTGTTGAAATTCCAGCACCTATGAAGACAGTCATATGATATTTTCCCTTCTATTTCTCAATGTGAAGTATTTCGTGTGGATTTTAAATACCGAATTAGGATTCAGTTTTTGACTACAGATTCCTGGAATCTGTATTCAAATTTGCATTCCTGGAATAAATCATGCTTGGTCATGATGTATCATGTTCTTAATGTGGTATTGAATTCCATCAGCAAGTATTTTATGGAAAGTATTTAAACAAATATTCATAAGTGATACAGGTATATAATTTTCTTATTTGTACTGTCTTTAGCATGTTTTGGTGTCAATGTTATACTTGCTTCATAAGATTAATTAGAAAAGTGAAGGGTAAAAAAGACAAATGACAAATGTGTTACCTAAATGCATCTTTCTCTTTCTAGAATGCCTAATAGAAGGGTATTAACTTCCTGGATGGCCTCTTTAGATGTGAAATGCATCTCACGTTTTTAATTCTCTCATTCCTCCCTTTTCTTCGCAGACCGTTTTAGTTCTATGTTCTTATTACATCTCCTCTAGTTTCTCGGATGATATTAATTAGAATTATATAATTTCTCCTTGCACTCAATTATTTATTTCTTCTGGGTTTTCATGTTCTATTTATTCATTTTGATCCCTGTCTTTTACGCTACTGATTTTCTTCAAATATGTGGAGATTCTTAATAGTCATTAACATTTATAAGAAAGGATTGGGTTGCTTGAACGAGGAAGCTGATCTCACTTCTCCAGGCATTGGTTGCACCAATCTATAAGTAAAAAGAAGGCCTTGAGCAAAGAAGTGATATGGTTCCACTTACTTCCTAAAAAGTTCGCTGGGATTGCTCTGCAGAAAAGACCATTTCCAGGACAAAGATAAAAAATGAAAACCAGGTAGCGTTCTGACATACATGTTCTTTTCATGTTTTGTTTTGCTGTTTTGAGACGGACAGGTGCAGTGGCTCATGCCTGTAATCCCAGCACTTTAAGAGGCCGAGGCGGGAGGATCACGAGGTCAGGGGATCGAGACCATCCTGGCCAACATGGTGAAACCCGTCTCTACTAAAATACAAAAAAAAATTAGCTGGGTGTGGTGGCACGTGCCTGTAGTACCAACTACTCAGGAGGCTGAGGCAGGGGAATTGCCTGAACCCGGGAGATGGAGGTTGCAGTGACCTGAGATCGTGCCACCGCACTCCAGCCTGGCGACACCATCAGCTCTATCACCCAGCCTGGAGTGCAGTGGCACGATTTTGGCTCACTGCAACCTCTGCCTCCCAGATTCAAGCGATTCTCCTGCCTCAGCCTCCCGAATAGCTGGGATTACAGGCATTTGCCACCACACCTTGACGGTGGAGTTTCACCATGTTGGCCAGGCTGGTCTCGAACTCCTGACCTCAGGTAATCCTGCCCGCATCGGCCTCCCAAAGTGCTGCGATTACAGACGTGAACCACCGTGTCTGGCCTTATCCAGTCTATCATTCATGGTCATTTGTGTTGATTCCATGTCTTTGCTATTGTGAATACCCAGTAAGGGGATAGCTGGGTAATTTCACATTCTTGAAAAACCCTTTCCAAGTGTTTTGTGATCTGCTCTGCTCTGGACTGGTTTCCCTCCCACCCTGATGCACCGTTGTCAGTGTGGAACCTCCTGGAACCGTCTTCCACAGAGCCTCTTCTCCTCTGGGATCCTCTGTTTCCTGGGTCCCATAGCTTCCTGCTTCTTGATTTTCTCCCTTATTTTGTTGAAATGCATTCTCTGGTAGCCCTTAAAAGAGGGTGAATGAGCCTGTACTTTAAAAACGTTGTGGCCAGGTGCGGTGGCTCATGCCGGTAATCCCAGCACTTTGGGAGGCCGAGGTGGGAGGATCACGACGTCAGGAGATCGAGACCATCCTGGCCAACATGGTGAAACCCGTCTCTACTAAAATACAAAAAAAAAAAATTAGCTGGGCGTGGTGGCATGTGCCTGTAGTACCAGCTACTCAGGAGGCTGAGGCAGGGGAATTGCTTGAACCCGGGAGATGGAGGTTGCAGTGACCTGAGATCGTGCCACTGCACTCCAGCCTGGCGACAGAATGAGACTCCATCTCAAAAAGAAAAGAAAAGAAAAGAAAAGTTGCATGTCTGAAAATATATGTATTCTCTCTCACTTTAATTGGCTGCTTATGAAAAGCATGATCACCATTTTACAGTGTTGTGGAAGTTGTGACTCATGCAAAAAGGCTTGACACAGGCACGGTGGCTCACGCCTGTAATCCCAGCACTTTAGGAGGCCTGTGTGGAAGCTAAAATATTTGATCTCATAAAGTAAACAGTATAACAGGGGTTACTAGAGGCTAGAAAGGGTGGGAGGAAGGAGGGATGGTCAAAGGTTGGTTAATGCATATGAAAGTACAGCGAAATAGGAGGAATAAGTGTCCTACAGCCCTATGGGTGACTATAATTATATTATATTATATCATATTATATTTATTTATTTTATTTTATTTTATTTTATTTTATTTTATTTTATTTTTGAGACGGAGTCTGATTCTGTCACCCAGGCTGGAGTGCAGTGGTGCAATCTCGGCTCACTGCAGCCTTGACCTCCTGGGCTCAAGCGATCCTCCCGCCTCAGACTCCCAAGTAGCTGGGACCACAGGCACATGCCACCACACCCAGCTAATTGTTTGTATTTTTTTGTAGAGATGGGGTTGCCCAGGCTGGTCTCAAACTCCTGAGCTCAGGCAATCTGCCCACCTCAGCCTTCCAAAGTACTGGGATTACAGGCATGAGCCACATTGCCCAGCCAGGTGACTATAATTAAATTATTTATTGTATATTTTCCATAACACTATTTATTGTATATTTTCAAATAGCTTGAAGAGTGGATTTTGAATGCTCCCAACACCAAGAAACGATAACTCTTTGAGGCGACAGACATGCTAATTACCCTGATTTGAGCATTATACATTGTATGCACATATTGAAACGCCACCCAGTGCCCTGCAAATAAATGCAGTTATGTATCAATTTTTTTAATTTTGTTTAAAGTCCAAGTATGTCAAAATAAATCTTGCTACAAAATTCTGTTGGGAGTTATGGACTGAATTGTGTTCCCCCAAAATCCATATGTTGAAGCTCTAACTCCCAATGTGACATTATTTAGAGATAGAGCCTTTAAGGAGGTAATTAAGATTAAGTGAGGTTATATAAGAATGAAGCCTAATCTCACAGGGCTGGTGCCCTTATAAAAAGAGGAAGAGGGCTGGGCGCAGTGGCTCACACCTGTAATCCCAACACTTCGGGAGGCTGAGGCAGGCAGATCACAAGGTCAGGAGTTCAAGACCAGCCTGGCCAGCATGGTGAAACCCCGTCTCTACTAAAAATACAAAAAATTAGCTGAGCATAGTGGTGCATGCCTGTAGTCTCATCTACTCGGGAGGATGAGGCAGGAGAATTGCTTGAACCCAGCAGGCAGAGGTTGCAGCAAACCGAGATCACACCACTATACTATACTACAGCCTGAGCAACAGAGTGAGACTCCATCTCAAAAAAAGAATAAAAAAGAGGAAGAGGCCACGCATGGTGGCTCATGCCTGTAATCCCAGCACTTTGGGAGGCTGAGATGGGAGGATTGCTGGAGCCCAGAAGTTCCAGACCAGCCTGGGCAACATAGCAAGACCCCAACTCTACGAAAAAACAAATAGCTGGGCATGGTGGCACACCCCTGTGGTCACAGCTGCTCAGGAGGCTGAGGCGGGAGCATCACTTGAGCTCAGGAGTTGGAGGCTGCCGTGAGCTATGATCATGTCACTGCACTCCAGCCTGGGCAACAGGGCAAGATCCTGTCTCAAAAAAAAAAAAGGAGGAAGAGACACCAGATCTCTCTCTCTCTCTCTCTCTCTCTCTCTCCACTCACAGACAAAAGGCCATATGGAGACACAGTGAGAAAGTCACCTTTGCAAGTCAAGGAAAGAAGCCTGGGCAGAAACTAATCTAGTGGGCCTCTTGATCTTGGACTTCCAGCCTTCAGAACTTTGAGAAAACAAATGTCTATTGTTTAAGCCATCGAGTCTGTGGTATGTTATTATGGCAGCCCAAGCAAACTAATACAGGAAGAATTTTCACTTTTCAGTGGCCCCGTTCTATTTTCTCCCAGTAACCACTTTTACTATAGAAAAATCCACAGTCCGTTTTTTGTTTTTTTGTTTTTTTTTTTTTCCCTCTCTCTCTGAAAACCTCTAGGATCTTATTTTTACCTTCCCACATTACAAAATTTCACAGTGAAAGGGTGGCCTTCCCTACCCACCCATCTAAAATGGTCACTCCCTTCCTGCCATTTTTTAGCTCATTTTCCTGCTTAATTGTACTTTTTTGTTGTTGTTTTTGTCATTGTTGTTGTTTCTTGTTTTTGAAATAGAGTCTCACTCTGTGGCCCAGGCTGGAGTGCAGTGGCACGATCTCAACTCACTGCAACCTCCGCCTCCTGGGTTCAAGCGATTCTCCTGCCTCAGCCTCCTGAGTAGCTGGAATTAGAGGCACCCACCATCACGCCCAGTTAATTTTTGTATTTTTAGTAGAGATAGGGTTTCACCATATTGGCCAGGCTGGTCTCGAACTCCTGACCTCAAGTGATTTGCCCACTTCAGCCTCCGAAAGTGCTGGGATTAGAGGCGTGAGCCACCGCACCCGGCCTAATTTTATCTCGTTGAGTTTTGTCTCCTTGGCTAGTCTGAGTCTTCATGAGGGTGAGGACTTTGGTCGGCTTTTTGGCTGCTGTATTTCCGCAGCTGAACCAATGCCTGCTACAGAGCCAGGGCTCAGTGAACACCTGTAGCTAGAGGAATAGACGAAGGGTGATGGCGTGGGTCTATTTCCACTCGTATCTTCAGTTATGGAACATGTTCTAGAATTGTTTCTTTTATGATACACACCCTTATTTTTCTCTGTGTTTTATCTCTAGAACTTCCACTGTTTGCTTGTTTGCTTGTTTGTTTGTTTGGAGACTGAGTCTCACCCAGGCTGGAGTGCAGTGGCACAATCTTGGCTCACTGTGATCTCCATCTTCCAGGTTCAAGTGATTCTCCTGCCTCAGCCTCCCAAGTAGCTGGGACTACAGGCATGCGCCACCACACCCGGCTAATTTTTGTATTTTTAGTAGAGACGGGGTTTTACCATGACAGGCAGGTTGGTCTCGAACTCCCGACCTCAGATGATACACCCTCCCCGGCCTCCCAAAGTGCTGGGATTCAAGCAGGAGCCACCGCACCCGGCCCTAACTTCCATTGTTTGAATGCTGGCCCTCTTCAAGTCATTCTTGAATTTTCTTATCTTTTCTCTGTTATTTTCCATCTCTTTTTGCTGGACTTTATGGGAAATTTCTTCAATTTTGTCTTCCAAATATTCTATTGAGTTTTATATTTCTTCTATGAGGCTTTTAATTTATTTCTTCTATCACGCTTTCAATTTTCCAGGAGGTCCTTTCTGTTCTATGAGTGTGCTTGTTTTTATTTAAGAGCATCCTGTTTTGTTCTTTTTTATGAATGTATTATTCTCTCTTCTTTCTCTGAGATTATTAATGATTGTTTGTTTCAAAAAGTTGTATTTTCCCTGAGTTATCTCTGTTTCCTGCCAGGTGGGTTTTCTGTTTGTTCGCATCATAATTTTTCATGTTACAGCATTTTCTTACCCATCCGACTTCCCTTGATTTTCTAGTCATGTTTAGAAGTTAGGGGCTAAGAAGCCATCTGAAATCTATTAACCCGGCCTGGCGCAGTGGCTCACTGCTGTAATCCCAGCACTTTGGGAGGCTGAGGCAGGTGGATCACGAGGTCAGGAGTTCATAGACCAGCCTGGCCAAGATGATGAAACCCCATCTCTACTAAAAGTACAAAAATTAGCCAGGTGCCATGGTGGTGGGTGCCTATAATCCCAGCTACTCGGGAGGCTGAGGCAGGAGAATCACTTGAACCCGGGGGAAGGAGGTTGCGGTGAGCCGAGGTCGCACCACAGCACTTCAGCCTGGGCAAGAGAGTGAGACTCTGTCTCAAAAAAAAATAAAAAATAAAAAATCTATTAACCCAGGCCTTGAATGGAAGGTGGTCTGACTGGGTCATTTCACTGGAAATATCCTTTTGGAAACACCCTTAAGTCTTTTTCCTGGGCTGGTCGGGATCATTGGCAGAAGGTTGTCTGCAATAGTTTAGAAACAAAAGAAGACTGGGGTGGATCACTGCTCTTAGAACATAAATGTGAGGCCAGGCGCGGTGGCTCCTGCCTGTAATCCCAGCGCTTTGGGAAGCTGAGGCGGGCGGATCACCTGAGGTCAGGAGTTTGAGACCAGTCTAGCCAATATGGCGAAACCCCATCTCTACTAAAAATAAAAAAATTAGCTGGGCGAGGTGGTGGGCGCCTGTAATCCCAGCTACTTGGGAGGCTGAAGCAGAACTGCTTAAACCTGGGAGGTAGAGGTTGCAATGAACCAAGATCTCGCCACTGCACTCCAACCTGGGTGACAGAGTGAGACTCCATCTCAAAATAAATTAATTAATTAAAATTAAAAATAAAAGAACTTAAATGCTTGTTTTCTTTCTTTCTTTTCTTTTCTTTTTTTTTTTTTTTTTTTTTAGATAGAGTTTTGCTCTTTAGCTCAGCCTGGAGTGCAGTGGTGCCATCTCAGCTCACTGCAACCTCCACCTCCTGGGTTCAAGCGATTCTCCTGCCTCAGCATCCCGAGTAGCTGGAATTACAGGCACGCACCACACATGCCCAACTAATTTTTGTATTTTTAGTAGAGACAGGGTTTCTCCATGTTGGCCAGGCTGGTCTCGAACTCCTGACCTCGTGATTCACCCACCTCGGCCTCCCAAGGTGCTGGGATTACAGGTGTGAGCCACCACGCCCAGCCTGCTTGTTTTATTTCTATACAGCTCACCTGCCTTCAGATGGGCTAGTGTCCTCCACCCTCCACAACTTACACCCACTTTTCAGGTAATGCACCTCTAGCGTTCTGTGGGGTGGAGGAAGGAAGTTGTGAGATGTGCAGAGTGGGAGTCAGGAACTGAGTGTCTACTGACTTTATAATTTTTTTAATTGTCATTTTGACATAATTTTAAACTTCATATGGAAGTTGCTAAAGTACTGGATATTGACAAATTATAATTGCGATATGGTTTGGCAGTGCCCCCAGCCAAATCTCACCTTGAATTGCAGCTCCCATAATTCCCACATGTTGTGGGAGAAACCCAGTGGGAGATAATTTAATCATGGGGCAGTTTCCCCCATACAGTTCTCATGGTAGTAAGTCTCACAAGATCGCATGGTTTTATAAGGGGATTCCCCTTCCACTTGGCTCTCATTCTGTCTTATCTGCTGCCATGTAAGACATACATTTTGCCTTTCGCCATGATTGTGAGGCCTCCCCAGTCATGTGGAACTGTGAGTCCATTAAACCTCTTTTTCTTTATAAATTACCCAGGTTCTGGTATGTCTTTATCGGCAGCCTGAAAACGGACTAAGACAAATTGTTTATATTTATGGGGTACAAAATGAGACTGTGACAGTTGAATATCATATGGAATAATTAAATCAAGCTAATCAATATATCCATCACCTGAAATACTTATCATTTATTCCTCTTGTCTAAGACTTTGAAGCCTTTGACCATCCTCACCCTATTCTCCCCACTCCTATCTCTGGTAACCACCATTCTGTTCAATTGTTTTAGATTCCACATACAAGGGAGAACATACAGTATTTGTCTTTCTGTGCCTGGCTGATTTCATTTAGCATAATGTCCTCCAGTTTCATCCATGTTGTCACAAATAACAAGATCTCCTTCCTTTTCAAGGCTGAATGGTACTCCACCGTGAATATACATCACATTTCCTTTATTCATTCATCAGTTGATAGACACCTAGGTTGAGTCCATATTGTGGTGGCTGTGAATTGTGTAGCAATGAACATGGAGGTGCAGATATCTCTTCAACATATTGATTCCAATTCCTCTGGATATAGTCCCAGAAGTAGGATTGCTGGATCATACGGTAATTCTATTTTTAATTTTTTGAGAAACCTCTATACTGTTTTCCATAATGGTTACATTAATTTAAAGTCTCACCAACAATGTACTAGTGTTCCCTTTTCTCCACATCCTCACCAACACTTGTCAAATTTCATCTTTTGGTGTTTTTTTTTCTTTTTAAGATGGAGTTTTACTCTTGTCGCCCAAGCTGGAGTGCAATGGTGCAATCTTGGCTCACCGCAACCTCTGCCTTCTGGGTACAAGCGATTCTCCTGCCTCAGCCTCCTGAGTAGGTGGGATTACAGGTGTGTGCCAACACACCTGGCTAATTTTTTGTATTTTTTAGTATAAATGGGGTTTTGTCATGTTGGCCAGGCTGGTCTTAAACTCCCAACCTCAGGTGATCTGCCCATCTTGGCCTCCCAAAGTGCTAGGATTACAGGTGTGAGCCACCATGCCTGGCCAAATTTCATCTTTTATGTAATAGCCATTCTAATAAGTGTGAGGTGATACCTCATTGGGGTTTTAATGTGCATTTCCCTAGTGATTAGTGATGCTGAGCATTTTTTCATATCTTTTGGCCATTCACATGTCTTCTTTTGAGAAATGGCCTTTGCTCATTTTTTAAAGAAGTTATTTGTTTTCTTATGAGTTGTTTGAATTCTTTATATATTTTAGATAATAACCTCTTATCAAATATATGACTTGCAAATATGTTCTCCCATTTAGCAGGTTGTCTCTTTGCTCTGTCATTTCTTTTGCTGTGCAGAAGCCTTTTCATTTGTAAACTAAACTTTTTAGTTTGTAAGCTTTTTAGTTTATAATCCCATTTGTCTACTTTCGGTTTTGTAACCTGAACTTTTGAGGTCAAATCTAAAAACTCACTGCCCAGACCAATGTCATGGAGTTTTTCCCCTCTTGATGTGAAAGTTTAGATTATTGGTTTGAAATATTTCACCTTTTCTAGTATAACATTTCTTGCTATGAATTTCCTTCTACACTCTGCATGTATATTCACAAATGCTAATATATCATATTTTCATTATTCATTCAGTTCAAAATATTTTCCAATTTCTCTTTCCAATTTTCTTATTTGACCTGTGGATTATTTAGAAACATGTTAGTTTCCAGATATTTGGAATTTTCCATATATCTTTCTGTAATTTCTGATTTAATTCCAATTTAATCAGATGCTATACTTTTAATGACTTGCATCTTTTTTGAACGTATTGAATCTTCTGGCCCAGAATATGGTCTATCCTGAAAAGGACATGATTTTTCTGTTGTTAGATGGAATGCTAAATAAATATCAATTAAATCAAGTTGATTGATAATGTTGAGTTCTACATTCTTAACTGATTTTCTGTCTACTTGTTTTTTCAGTTAGGTTAGTGAAATATTTAACTATAATTGTGGTTATAGTCATTTCTGCTTGTGTTGCTGTTAGCATTTGCTTCATATATCTGGAAACTCTCTCTCTTTCTTTCTTTCCTTTTTTTTTTTTTTTTTTTTTTTTGAGATAGAGTCTCTCTCTGTTGCCCAGGCTGGAGTGCAGTGACACAATCTCTGCTCACTGCAATCTCCGCCTCCCAGGTTCAAGCAATTCTCCTGCCTCAACCTCCTGAGTAGCTGGGATTACATGTGCCATCATATCCAGCTAATTCTTGTATTTTTAGTACAGGCAGGGTTTCACAGGTTTGGCCAGGCTGGTCTTGAACTCCGGACCTCAAGCTATTCGCCCACCTCGGCCTCCCAAAGTGCTGAAATTACAGGTGTGAGCCACCACGCCCGGCCTAGAAGCTCTCTTTCTAGATGCATCAATATTTAAGATTGGTGTGTCCTCCTAAATAATTGAACTCTTTATCATTATGAAATGACCTTTTTCCTCTCTGGTAATATTTTTTGCTCTGAATCTAGTTTGTTTGATATAAACAGAGCTACCATGTTGGCCAGGCTGGTCTCAAACTCCTGACTTCAAGTGATCTGCCCACCTTGGCCTCCCAAAGTGCTGGGATTACAGGCATGAGCCACCATGCCTGGCCTATATGGACAAAACCTTCTAAGTATAAATAATGAAAGGAAGTAGAAGTAAAATATTAGAAGACAGATTTTTTTTTTGTTTTTAATAAAGTTCCTATTTTGGAATAATTTTAGATTTTCATAAAAGTTGCAGAGAGTTCCCCTATGCCCCTCACCCATTCCCCTCAATGTTATCATCTTACATTACCATGGTAACTTCGTCAAAACTGAGAAAAGTGAGAAATCAACATTAGTGTGTTACTATTAACTAAATTCCACACTTTATTCCAATTTCCCCAGATTTGTTGCTACTGCCCCTTTCTATTCAAGATCTAATGTATCCAACCCAAGACATATTGCATTTAGAAGAGTTATATTTCGACTGTATACAAATTATGTAATTACTTATTTGAAAATGCAAAAACAAAATAGGGGCTGGGCGCAGTGGCTCACGCCTGTAATCCCAGTACTTTGGGAGGCCGAGGCAGGCGGATCAACTGAGGTCAGGAGTTCGAGACCAGTCTGGCAAACATGGCAAAACCAAGTATCTACTAAAAATACAAAAATTAGCCGGGTGTGGTGGCGCATGCCTGTAACCCCAGCTAATTGGGAGGCTGAGACAGAAGAATCGCTTGAACCTGGGAGGCAGAGGTTACAGTGAGCCGAGATCGCACCACTGCACTCCAGCCTGGGCAACAGAGCAAGACTCTGTCACAAAAAAATAAATAAATAAAAATAAGAAACTAACAAACTGACAAAAAAAATTAATAATAATAATTCTAGGGAGTGTAAAGATCAACAGCCTAAATCAATTAGTTCTTAAAAATCAATATGTAAAATGCTAACCCACCCACAGAAAAATAGGCAAAGGACATGAATGGATAACTCAAAACATAAGAAATTGTATTAATGGACTAATGAACATAAAGAACTTTGGACCTTTACTAGTCATTAAAGATTTATTTAACCTATCACACCGGCAATGATTTTAAAAATAATACTAGTCAGATGTCATTAGACAGGTCCCCTCATACGCTGATGGGGAGAGTATGTTACACAACTGTTCTGAAAAGGCTTAAAAATGCAGCCTCTTGCACCCCTAATCCATGTCTAATGCATGTCAGATTTCTTGGCATGTTTTTGTTGTTGTTGTTGTTGTTGTTGTTTTCAAAACAGGGTCTCGCTCTGTTGCCCAGGCTGGAGTGCAGTGGTGCCATCTCAGCTCACTGCAACACCTGCCTTGCGGGTTCAAGCGATTCTCCTGCCTCAGCCTACTGAGTAGCTGGGATTATAGGTGCACACCACCCTACCCAGTTAATTTTTGTATTTTTAGTAGAGACAGGGTTTTACCATGTTGGCCAGGCTGGTCTTGAACTACTGACCTCAAGTGATCTGCCTGCTTCAGCCTCCCAAAGTGCTGGGATTACAGGCATGAGCCACTGTGCCTGGCCCTTGGCGTGTATTAAAATTCAGATTCCCAGGCTCCACCACCCAGAGATTCACCTTTGGTAGATGTGAGATGAGGCTCTGGAGTTTGGCCATATTCAGGAATTAATCAGAATGTTGAGCAAAAGTGGCTGAGCACATGGCCACCTATCATCCATGTGACACCCCAACTTTCTTGCCTGTTTCTACAGCCACTGGGGACATACCACTAGTGCCTCCATCTCCCTTATTGTTCTGCTTTCCCAGATTAAAAGAGAACACAGGAAGGAAAGAGAACATGAGAAGAAAAGAGAAAATGGGAAATTTACATTTAAAAGAGAAAAGTCAGAAATAATCTAGATATTCACCAACAGGCAGATGTTAGATATATTTTATATATATCTCATGCAGTCATCAAAAATAGGTTTTGAAAGAATGTCTGCTGGCATAAAAAATGTCATAATAAATTTAAGTGGAAAATATAGACTAAAAGTTATGATTCCAATCTTTTAACAGTTAAGAAGTATATGTTTGTGTAGGCATAGAAACTCTAAGCATAGTTATCTCAAGGTAATTGAATTTACTGCCGTTGTTGCGTTTTTCCGTATCGCCCAAACATTCTACAGAAATATGACTTTAAAAACACTGACTATTTCCTTTTAACAAGTTCTAATTTCTGCATAACTTCCATGTGGCTTTTGGGACTGGAAATATGTTTTTCTGGTTCAGTATCATGCTTTTGGTCCCGATGTTCCCGTCTTTGGGGAGCCTGCCTGCTGTGCAAATGATTAAGTACGTAGATTTTATTTTGAACCAAAAGGAAAATGTTTTTGAAAGTTCTTAGGAGATCAATCCAGAGGAACTGAACTAATTCTCCAAAGAAGAGACTTTAGGGACCATCTGTGTTCCGTGGGCTCTTTCTCTCTCTCTTTCTCCCATGTCTCAGTCTTGGAACTAAGCTCAAAGCCAAGCCTGGCAGAGTAACCAGTTGACTTGTTTGGTGGGGAAAAGAGTAAGAAGTGTCGCCGGGCGCGGTGGCTCACGCCTGTAATCCCAGCACTTTGGGAGGCCGAGGCAGGTGGATCACAAGGTCAGGAGATCGAGACCATGGTGAAACCCCGTCTCTACTAAAAATACAAAAAATTAGCCAGGCACGGTGGCGGGCGCCTATAGTCCCAGCTACTAGGGAGGCTGAGGCAGGAGAATGGCATGAACCCAGGAAGCAGAGCTTGCAGTGAGCCGAAATCGTGCCACTGTACTCCAGCCTGGTGGACAGAGTGAGACTCCGTCTCAAAAAAAAAAAAAAAAAAAAGAATAAGAAGTGTGAAGGACACCCAGGGAATGGCAGGGAGGAATTTTTCGGAGCAATGAACAAGAGGAAGCAGGAACATGACCTCAGCGGGCCATCTGAGGACAACGACTGTCCCAGGAATGCGGCTGGGCTGGACTCAATCTTTATGACAACCTGGAAAAGAGATTTTGCTGTATGTCACTTAAAGAGACATAAAGAGCCTTAAAGACACATAAAGAGCCTTTACAGGACAATGCAGGCAGTGACTGCAAAACCTACACTCCATATTTAAGGAAGCTTCTGTGTATATTTAGTAATAGCTGTTGGTTCTTTACATCAGTGTTTCTCAAGGTGGCCTCCTGCCGACCACTTTGAGAAATCAGCCAGGTGTAATGATGCGTGCCTGTAGTCCCAGCTACTCAGGAGACTGAAGCAGGAGAATCTCTTGAACCCAGGAGTTGGAGGTTGCAGTGAGCCAATCGTGCCACTGCACTCCAGCCTGGGGGAGAGAGAGACTCAGTCTTAAAAAAAAAAAAAAAAAAAAAAAGGAGGCCGGGCGTGGTGGCTCACGCCTATAATCCCAGCACGTTGGGAGGCCAAGGATCACGAGGTCAGGAGTTCGAGACCAGCCTAGCCAATAGGGTGAAACCCCATCTCTACTAAAAATACAAAAAATTTGCCAGGCATGGCAGCGGGTGCCTGAATCCTAGCTACGTGGGAGGCTGAGGCAGGAGAATCGCTTGAACCCGAGAGGCAGAGGTTACAGTGAGCTGAGATCGTGCCAGTGCGCTCCAGCCTGGGCAACAAGAATGAAACCCTGTGTCAAAAAAAAAAAAAAAAAAAAGGAAAAGAGAATCTTCTGGTGGGGCTTGTTCAAAATGCCAAACTCCAGAACCTCATCTCAGATCTACCAAAGGTGAATCTCCAGGTGGTGGAGCCTGGGAATCTGAATTTTAATACACACCAAGAAATCTGACATGCATTAGTCACCAAGAATCATTTCTCCATATTCTGCTATTATTCATCAATAGAGAAAAATAGGCAAAGCTAATCAGATATGTACAGAATTTTACTTTTTCATGCATCACTCAGTACAAATGTAGAGTCGCTACCATATGTCAGGCAATGAGTCTCGTTCTATTAGGTCACACGGTAGGAGAAAATTACATATCTGCTCATAGTTTGGAGCCATTAGCTTTGCTTGGAGAGGTTGTATTGGTGAAGATGTATTCAGCTGCAAGTTATGGAATATCCAACCAAAAGCAGCTTTAAATTACAGATATTTAATTGTCTATTAAATTAAAAAGTACAGCTGGAGAGAGTTCTGGATACAGTGAGCAGATCAACAGCAAGGCTCTAGCCTCTTCCTACCACCCTGCTTGCCATCCTCAGCAAGCTGCCAGAGAGGAGAAGATGTCACCTCCTTGGTCCTAGACATAGTATTTCTTTTAATTCAGCCTGAAGTCACACTGGCACTTTTTTCTTTTTTCTTTTTTGGCAGCCACATCAACTCCAACTCATTTGGAGTCAACTAGTACTCTTATTTTTTTTTCACATGTTGCCGCTGCTAAGCCACTTCCCACTGACGTGTATTTTGCACAGATTTTGCCTTATTTTGCTGTGTTGTTTTTGAGAACAATTTCCCTTGCATGGTAGCTTTGCAGAAAGGGAATCACTGTCCTGCAAAGGTGCACAAGCTACAATCCAGTACTTACGGCAATCCGTTCTGTTCAGCCACAGGCTTGGTTCTCAAGCACCCGATCATGCCACAAAGGAGGAAGTGCTTCTTCAGCTATGAGCTCTTACGCAGCAAATCCTGTAAATAATAATCCCAGCCTCCTGATTACACCAGGGCAAGGGCTGATTCCCATTCCCCCCAAACACACATCTCAAGCTGGTAGGATGGGGCTGAACCCAAGATTCTGTCATGTCACATGGTTATTTTACCTTCTGACTAATACAGTGCTTGTTGGGACCTAATGCTTTTCTTTTTTTTCTTTCCTTTTTTTTTTTTTTTTTTTTTTGAGACAGAGTCTCACTCTGTTCCCCAGGCTGGAGTGCAGTGACATGATCTCAGCTCACTGCAACCTCTGCCTGCCGGGTTCAAGCAATTCTCCTGCCTCAGCCTCCCAAGTAGCTGGGACTACAGGCGGCACCACCACACCAGGCTAATTTTTGTATTTTTAGTAGAGACAGGGTTTCGCTGTGTTGGCCGGGCTGGTCTCGAACTCCTGACCTCAGGTGATCCACGTGCCTCAGCCTCCCAGAGTGCTGGGATTACAGGCGTCAGCCACCACCCACAGCCCCTAATGTTTTTCTTATCATGCAGCTTCAAAGTCCCTCAGCTTGACGGTGTGGGGAGATGAAGGCAAACCAGCGTACAGGAAACGAGAGAGCTACACAGAGAGAACCCCAGAGAGCCTGATGTGGTTTGGCTGTGTCCCCACCCAAATCTCATCTTGAATTGTAGCTCCCATAATTCCCATGTTTGTGGGAGGGACCCCGTGGGAGGTAATTGAATCATGGGGGCGAGTCTTTCCCTGCGGTATTCTCGTGATAGTGAATAAGTCTCATGAGATCTGCTGGTTTTGTTCCCCTTTACAAGCTCTCTTGCCTGTCACCCCATAACACATGGCTTTGTTCCTCCTTCACCTTCTGCCATGATTGTGGAACTGCGAGTCAATTAAACCTCTTTCCTTTATAAATGACCCAACCTTGGGTATGTCTTTATCAGCAGCGTGAGAACAGACTAATACAGAACCAAAGAAAATTTCCCTGGAGAATTCACCAAATATTGATTAGTGCATCAGCGTGATGAAAAGTGCCTAAGGCCAGGGGAGAAAAGCTGTCTGAAAAAATTAGATTGAGCAGTGCCCAGCACTAACACAGGGCCTGGAAGGATGTCTGTTCCCACCAATCAGGATGGAAAAAATTCATAATGCTTGAGGCACTGGGTAGAGTATTAGGACCGGTCTTATCCTACACCACTCTGGCTCCACCTAAGAAATCTTTGTGTCTTTTTGGAAACAGAGTCTCACTCTGTCACCCAGGCTGAAGTGCAGTGGCACAATCTTGGACCACTGCAACCTCAGCCTCCCAGGTTCAAGCGATTCTCTTTCCTCAGCCTCCTGAGTAGCTGGGATTACAGACACCTGCCACCACACCTGGCTAATTTTTGGGTTTTTTTGTTTGTTTGTTTTTTGGTGGGTTTTTTTTTTTTGTTTTGTTTTGTTTTTATGTTTTGTTTTGCTTTGTTTGAGACAGAGTCTCACTCTGTTGCCAGGCTGAAGTGCAGCGGTGCGATCTCAGCTCACTGCAACCTCCTCCTCCCGGGTTCGAGCCATTCCCCTGCCTCAGCCTCCCGAGTAGCCGGGACTACAGGCGCACACCACCATGCTCAGCTAATTTTTGTATTTTCAGTAGAGACAGGGTTTCACCATGTTGGCCAGGATGGTCTCAATCTCTTGACTTCATGATCTGCCTGCCTCAGCCTCCCAAAGTGCTGGGATTACTGGCGTGGGCCACTGTGCCCAGCCCCACCTAACAAATCTTAAATGCAAGGATCAAAATGTTTCCAAGTTACTTAACTGTATTCCACAAGAAATGTCATGAATATAGGATTACAAAAAATTCGGCATTCTGGCCGGGCGCGGTGGCTCATGCCTGTAATCTCAGCACTTTGGGAGGCCAAGGTGGGCAGATCAGGAGGTCGGGAGATTAAGACCATCTTGGCTAACACGGTGAAACCCCGTCTCTACTAAAAATACAAAAAATTAGCCAGGCGTGGTGGTGGTCACCTGTAGTCCCAGCTACTCGGGAAGCCGAGGCCAGAGAATGGTGTGAACCCGGGAGACAGAGCTTACAGTGAGCCGAGATCGTGCCACTGCACTCCAGCCTGGGTGACAGAGTGAGACTCCGTCTCAAAAAAAAAAAAAAGAAAATCTGGCATTCAATAAGATAAAATGTACAATATCTTGCAGCCAATCAAAGAATAGAAACCTTGCAAAGAAGCAGGAAAGCAGAACCCATCGTGAGAAGAAAAGTCAATCAATTGAAAATGACCCCAAACTGACAAATATATTCAAATTAGCAGATGGGGACATTAAAATATTTATTATAATTATATTATTTGTTGTTGTTTTGTTGTTTCTGAGACAGAGTCTTGCTCTGTCTACCAGGCTGGAGTGCAGTGGCACGATCTCAGCTCACTGTAGCCTCCACCTCTCAGGTTCAAGCAATTCTCCCGGCTCAGCCTCCTAAGTAGCTGGGACTACAGGCGCCCCACCACACCCAGCTAATTTTTCTATTTTTAGTAGGGAAGGGGTTTTGTCATGTTGGCCAGGCTGGTCTCAAACTTCTGGTCCCAAGTGATCCACCTGCTTTGGCCTCCCAAAGTGCTGAGATTACAGGCAAGAACCACCATGCCTGACCTTTTTTCCTTTTTTTGAGACAGAGTCTCACTCTGTCACCCAGGCTAGAGGGCAGTGGCATGATCATGGCTCACTGCAACTTCCACCTCCCTGGGCTCAAGCAATCCTCCCACCTCAGCCCCACAAGTAGCTGAGACTACAGTGGAACTACAGGTACATGCCACCACGTCTGTTTTTTTTTTTTTTTTTTTTTTTTGTATTACTTTGTAGACACGGGGTCTCGCCCCATTACCCATGCTGGTTTTGAACTCCTGGTCTCAAGTGATCCCACCAGCCTCCCAAAGTGCTGGGATTACAGGCATGAGCCACCATGCCCAACCTATATTCTTTAAGTTCAAAATGATAAGTAGAGACCTGGGAGATATGTTTTTAAGACTCTAGAGATGAAAACTACAGTGTCTAAGATGAAAAATACAATGGATGAAATTAATGGCAGATTAAACATGGCAGAAGAAAAGAGCAGTACATACACTTGAAGATTTAGCAAGAGAAATTATCCAAATAAAACACACAGATTTAAAAAAAAAAAAAAAAAGAATTTTAAAAAGCTAAAAGAGGCCGGGTATGGTGGCTCACACCTGTAATCCCAGCACTTTGGGTGGCCGAGGCAGGTGGATCACCTGAGGTCAGGAGACTGAGACCAGCCTGGCCAACATGGAGAAACCCCGTCTCTACTAAAAATACAAAAATTATCCAGGCGTGTGGTGCACACCTGTAATCCCAGCTACCTGGGAGGCTGAGGCTGGAGAATCGCTTGAATCCAGGAGGCAGAGGTTGTAGTGAGCCGAGATCGCACCACTGCACTCCAGCCTGGGTGACAGAGCAAAACTCTGTCTCAAAAATACAAAAAACAAAAAAAACCTGAAAACAATGTATTGTGTTGTGAAGTTTATAGCATATGTAAAAGTAAAATATAGGGCAGCAGTAACATCAAAGTTGAGGGAGGAGAAATGAAAGTACACTATTGGAAGGTTTTTATCCTCCATGTAAAGTTGTATAATGTCACTTGATGTATTCAATAAACCCTGAAGCAACCACTAAAACTTTGTTAAAGTGTTAGAACTAATGAGTCAATGAAAGGGGCTAAAATAGGATTATTCAAAAATACTCATTAGGCCAAAAGAAGGCAGAAAAAATGGGGAAAAAAAAGGAACAAAGAGTGGATAAGACAAATAGACAACACATAGCAATAGGATAGATTTAAACTTGACTAAATTATCACATGAAATGTAAATTGCTCTAAGCCAGGTGTGGTGGTTCATGCCTGTAATTCCAGCATTTTGGGAGGCCAAGGCAGGCAGATCACTTGAGGTCAGGAGTCCAAGAGCAGCCTGGGAAACATGGTGAAACCCCGTCTCTACTAAAAATACAAACGTTAGCCGGGTGTGGTGGTGCATGCCTGTAATCCCAGCTACTCGGGAGGCTGAGGTGGGAGAGTAGCTTGAACCAGGAAGGCAGAGGTTGCAGTGAGCCAAGATTGCACCACTGCACTCCAACCTGGACCACAGAGCAAGACTACATCTCAAACAAACAAACAAAAAAAGTTAATTGCTCTAAATATCTCAACACGCAGAAGTAGATTGGTTAAAAAAAATCAAAACCTAGAAAAACAAATCAAGACTTAATGATATGCTGCTGTTAAACTATACTTATATATGAATAAATGAAGAGATACACATTTTTTAAATAAGCAATTTGAGGCCGGGCGCGGTGGCTCAAGCCTGTAATCCCAGCACTTTGGGAGGCCGAGATGGGCGGATCACAAGGTCAGGAGATTGAGACCATCCTGGCTAACACGGTGAAACCCCGTCTCTACTAAAAAATACAAAAAACTAGCCAGGCGAGGTGGCGGGCGCCTGTAGTCCTAGCTACTCGGGAGGCTGAGGCAGGAGAATAGCGTGAACCCGGGAGGCGGAGCTTGCAGTGAGCTGAGATCCGGCCACTGCACTCCAGCCTGGGCGATAGAGCGAGACTCCGTCTCAAACAAAAATAAATAAATAAAAAATAAATAAAATAAATAAATAAAAAAATGAGCAATTTGAAAATGTTGTATCATATAACAGTAGCAAAAAAATCTAAAATGGCTCTGTTAATATTGGCAAAGTAGATTTCAGAGCAAAGATTACCAATTAATATTGGCAAACTAAATTTCAGAGCGAAGATTACCAAGAAGGTCACATTATGATAAAAAGATCAATTCAGCAAGAGGACATAGCAAAAGTAATTGTGGTTTTTGCCTTTGAAAATAATAGCAAAACCTGCAACCTGCAATTATTTTTGCACCAACCTATAAGACTTTCAGGGCTATTAGGACGGAATGAATGTATCTTGTAAACCTGTTCCCTAATATGATATTGGGGCCTTTGGGAGACGATCACTTACTGACTCACCAGAGTAACTTCCAGTTCTGCAAGCTCCATTCATGGCAAGTGCCCTAGATGGGTGTACCATTTTTATCTTTTTTCCTTTCGTTCTTTTTTGAGACCAGGTCTCACTCTGTCACCCAAGCTGAGTACAGTGACATAATCCTGGCTCACTGCAGCCTCAACCTCCCAGGCTCAAGTGATCCTCCCGCCTCAGCCTCCTCAGTAGCTGGGACTACAGGTATGCACACACATGCCCAGCTAATTTTTTAATTTTTTGGTAAAGACAAGGTCTCACTGTGTTGCCTACACTGGTCTTAAACTCCTGAGTCTCCCAAAGTGCTGGGATTACAAGCGTGAGCCACCATGTCTGGCCCATTTTAATCTTTTATACCGTATTTTTACTGGACAGTTTCTGTTTTGTTTTTTTGTTTTTCTGTTCTGTTTTGTTTTTGTTTTTGTTTTGAGATGGAGTTTTGCTCTTGTTGCCCAGGCTGGAGTGCAGTGGCGCAATCTTGGCTCGCTGCAACCTCCGACTCCCCAGTCCAAGCAATTCTCCTGCCTCAGCCTCACGAGTAGCTGGTACTATAGGTGTGCGCCACCGTGCCTGCTTAGTTTTGTATTTTTAGTAGAGACGGGGTTTCACCATGCTGGTCAGGCTGCTCTCAAATTCCTGACCTCAAATGATCCACCCTCCTTGCCTCCCAAAATGCTGGGATTACGGGCATGAACCACTGTGCCCAGCCAACGTTTTCTATCTTTATATAGATTTAGATACACAAATACTTACCATTGTGTTACAACTGCCTCCAGTATTCAGTACAGTCACATGCTGTACAGGTTTGTAACCCAGGAGCGAGAGGCTGTACCATGCAGCCTGGGTGCGAAGTGTGCCATACATCCTATCTAGGTTTGTATAAGTGCACTCTATGATGTTTGCACAATGATGAAATCGCCTAATGACCCATTTCCCAGAAAATAATCCTGCTGTTAAGTGATGCATGACTCTATTCAATGTGCTGAATACCTGACTCCAAACCATTTCATAAAACTGGGATATAATCAACCCTCATCACACTGCCTTCCATTAGAAATCTGGGAAGTTCTTTTGGCAAAGATGTACCTGCCCCTCAACCAGGCCCAAGCACCTGCGGAGCCTACAACAGGAATTGCTACCCCGACCCCAGGCGAAAGTACAGCAGGACACTCTTTCCAAATTTATCATAGGAAATCAAGTAAACCACCATCCGATGCCCAACCCAGGCCTCTGTTCTACATGGAAGAGAGACAGGAATATTCACTCAGATTCATGAGAAAAGCATCCCGCACACCTCAGGATGGTCAAACCTCCATGATTGCTATGACTCTTGAATGACACCTCCTCCCGGGAAAACAGACAAGAGGAAATGGATTGAAATTGATCATAGGCCGGGCATGGTGGCTCACGCTTGTAATCCCAGTACTTTGGGAGGCCAAGGCGGGAGGATCACTTGAGGTCAGGAGTTCAAAACCACCCTGCCCAGCATTGGGAAATCTCATCTCTACTAAAATTACAAAAATTAGCTGGGCGTGATGGTGCATGCCTGTAATCCCAGCTACTCGGGAGGCTGAGGCAGGAGAACCAATTGAACCCAGAAGGCAGAGGTTGCAGTGAGCCCAGATGGCGCCATTGCACTCCAGCCTGGACGACAGAGTGAGACTATGTCTCCAAAAAAAAAAAAAAAAAGAAAGAAAGAAATAGAAAAGTTGATCATTAACAGGAACACAATTCTCTTGGTTTTCCTTTAGAAATAACTTGATGCCTTTCAATTAATTTATGGAGTCCATCTATTTATGACAAAATAGAGGAGGCTCTCTCTCAAGGGTGTGCTTTGGTTTCTGTGCGGAAAGGAGAGAGACCAAATCCCCGATTAATGTTTTCACATTTTGTTCTGTGGCAATGATGAGACGATGAGATTCAGAGGGCTGTCGGGACTCAAATCAGAAAAACATCAAATAATTCTAGGGCATGTTATTCCATCTAATTTCTATTTGTACCTGAATGGACATGGAACATTTTATCAGCCTTGGAGAATGGAACCATCAGAGGAAGTTTCCAGAATCAGAGAGAGAAGTGAGTGGCTGCTCAAGTCTAAGGGTGGCCGTGGAAGGGCACTCCTAGACTGGGGGCTTCTCCTCCAATGGTCCACAAGGACCTCATGACAGCTGGGGCAGCGAGCTGGCCAACCACCGGGGAGGCTGGCATAGGAATGCTGTACCAACAACTCTGTGCGTGGGCTTCTTGGGGGACCCCTAAGGCTCACGATCAAAGGACCCTCCCCTCGGCTCTGTCTAGCACGTCAGTTCAGTGAAAATCTGCCACGCAAGTTTGACTTGTTTGTGTTTTGAAGGTTTTTGTTTTTTGTTTCTTTTTGAGACAGAATCATGCTCTGTCACCCACACTGGAGTGCACCAGCATGATCATGGCTCACTGCAGCTTCAACCTCCCAAACAGAAATGATCCTCCCACTGCATCCTCCCAAGTAGTTTGTGATCCCAAGTAGCTTGGATCACAAACACGTGCCTGGCTTTTTTTTTCTCTCTCTTTTTTTTTTGGAGATGGGGTCTCACTGTGTTGCCCAGTCTGGTCTCAAATTCCTGGGCTCAAGTAATCCTCCCTCCTTGGCCTTCTACTGAGATTACAGATGTGAGCCACCACACCAGGCCGAGAATTCTGCCTTGCAGAAGAGTACTCCAGGCAGGTGCGATGGAAGTTCAGCCCTACCTGCTAGAATGGGACCTCCCCTGCCATTTTCTTTCCTTTTTTTTTTTTTTTTTTTTTCTGAGGCAGAGACTCGCTCTGCCGCCCAGGCTGGAGTGCAGGGGTGCGATCTTGGCTCACTGCAACCTCCACCTCCCAGGTTCAAGCAATTCCTCCTGCCTCAGCCTCCCAAGTAGCTGGGATTACAGGCACCTGCCACGACCACCAGCTAATTTTTGTATTCTTAGTAGAGACAGGGTTTCACCGAGTTTGCCAAGCTGGTCTCAAACTCTTGACCTCAGGTGATCTGCCCGCCTCAGCCTCCCAAAGTGCTGGGATTATAGGCGTGAGCCACCGTCCCCGGCCCTGGCACCCACTTTCTTTGGGGTTTGTTTTCCAACCCTCTCCTCCTGCTCCAGCTGCTGGTGACAGCCTGGCTGAAAATGCATGACCCTCAGTGCACAACCTCCAGGCCTCTGTCCTCTGAGGCTTCCGTCCTCAGTTGTGTGTGCCCTTTGCCTCGTGGGGCCTGCTTAGATGCTGGGGAGTGGCCCAGCTCCGGCATCGCCACACCTGCAGACTCCTGGGGTCCAGCCTTGGGTCTGCTTCTGGCTTCTCTCCCCAGCTGCATGCCCACGTCACAGAGCCCCTCCTGTGGTGCCTCAAGGCCAAGCTCACAAGAACAGGATGCGCGTGCAATGGCACAGGCGTAAGTTACCTCAACCATCAGAATCAGGTGCAAGTATGGAAAGTTATAGGCCATTGATTTCCACAGCCCAGGATTGAATGTTCCTTCTCATTTATTTATTTATTTATTTATTTATTTATTTATTTATTTATTTTTATGAGACGGAGTCTCGCTCTGTCGCCCAGACTGGAGTGCAGTGGCCGGATCTCAGCTCACTGCAAGCTCCGCCTCCCGGGTTCACACCATTCTCCTCCCTCAGTCTCCCGAGTAGCTGGGACTACAGGCGCCCGCCACCTCGCCCGGCTAGTTTTTTGTATTTTTTTAGTAGAGACGGGGTTTCACTGTGTTAGCCAGGATGGTCTCGATCTCCTGACCTCATGATCTGCCCGTCTCCGCCTCCCAAAGTGCTGGGATTACAGGCTTGAGCCACTGCGCCCAGCCTATTTATTTGTTTTTGAGAGGAAGTCTCACTCTGTTGCCCAGGCTGGAGTGCAGTGGCGCAATCTCAGCTCACAGCCACCTCCACCTCCCGGGTTCAAGTGATTCTCCTGCCTCAGCCTCCTGAGTAGCTGGGATTACAGGCACCCGCCACCATGCCCAGCTAATTTTTGTATTTTTAGTAGAGATGGCGTTTCACCATGTTGGCCAGGCTGCTCTCAAACTCCCGACCTCAGGTGATCCACCTGCCTCGGACTCCCAAAGTGCTGGGATTATAGACGAGAGCCACCACACCCAGCCTGAATCTTCTCTTTTAAAATATCCAGGTATATCTCTTTAGTGAAACAAAAGCCATAACCAAAACCAAGACTTCCATGTAGGAAGGGAAGAATGAGCGATGCCAGCCCCTGGCAGAGACATGGACTGTTTGCACTGGTTTCGATTCAACAACCTCAGAGCACACGCGATTCATCAGAATGCTGGGGGCTGGCCAGGTGCCGTGGCTGATGCCTGCAATCCCAACACTTTGGGAGGCCGAGGTGGGAGGATCATTTGAGGCCTGAGAGTTCAAGGCCAGCCTGGGTTAACAAAGTGAGACCCCGTGTCTACATAAAACATAAAATAAAACATAAATTAGCCAGGGGTAGTGGTGTGCACCTGTAGTCCCAGCCACCTGGAAGGCCGAGGCAGGAGGATTGCTTGAGCCCAGGAGTTGGAGGTTGCAGTTAACCATGATTGCACCACGGCACTCCAGCCTGGGTGACAGAGTGAGACCCTGTCTTTAAAAAATTTTTAAAAGCGGCCGGGTGCGGTGGCTCAAGCCTGTAATCCCAGCACTTTGGGAGGCCGAGATGGGCGGATCACGAGGTCAGGAGATCGAGACCATCCTGGCTAACACGGTGAAACCCCGTCTCTAGTAAAAAAATACAAAAATCTAGCCGGGCGAGGTGGCGGGCGCCTGTAGTCCCAGCTACTAGGAAGGCTGAGACGGAGAATGGCGTAAACCCGGGAGGCGGAGCTTGCAGTGAGCTGAGATCCGTCCACTGCACTTCAGCCTGGGCGACAGAGCCAGACTCTGTCTCAAACAAACAAAAAAAAAATTTTTTAAATAACTTTTGCTGGGTTGTGGTGTCTGTCATGTCTCCTCACATGCCATTGGCCACAGTAAGTCAAAAAGTCATCCCTTACACCAATGGGATGAGAAGAAATACACCACTGCCCTAGGGGAAGCAGCAGGGATGGCACAAGTTATTAGTCCAGAGAGGGGCAGTGAATATTTGGGAAAAATTGTCTACACTACTGAAGGCCAGGCACAGCGGCTCACGCCTGTAATCCCAGCCCTTTGGGAGGCTGAGGCAGGAGGCTCACCTGAGGTCAGGAGTTTGAGACCAGCCTGGCCAACATGGCAAAACCTCATCTCTACTAAAAATATAAAAATTAGCCAGGCGTGGTGGTGAGCGCCTGTAAACCCAGCTGCCCAGGAGGCTGAGGCAGGAGAATTGCTGGAACCTGGGAGGCAAAGGCTGCAATAAGCCAAGATCGCATCACTCCACTCCAGCTTGGGCAACACAGCGAGACTCCATCTCAAAAAAACAAATAAATAAATAGCCAGGTATGGTGGAGCACCCCTGTAATCCCAGCTACTCAGGAGACTGAGGCAAGAGAATCACTTGAATCCAGGAGGCAGAGGTTGCAGTGAGCTGAGATTGCACCACTGCACTCCAGCCTGGGTGACAGAGTGAGACCCCGTCTCAAAAAAATGAAATAAAATAAAAATAAGATACACTACTGCAGATCCCAGGGAGCCTTAGACGTTTGAAAGGGGGGCCCTGGTCTGCTGACATCACATCACAGACAAAAATATCACAGATACAAAAATATTTTGAATCTGCTGGAAGAAAGCTGTGATATAGATATTATGACTCATTCCTAAATGTTCTCGTGGCAGATTAGTATACCTTAAAAGGATAAATCAATCCTGCTGAAACTCAGAAAACCATTTAGGGCCTTTCAAAAGCAAAGAGGTGCCAAGGCATTTTGAAAGAGGCCATTAGTGAGAGATGTGGCAAGTTACCTCTGACTTATTAAAAAAGCAAATGATTTTATAAACGAGCCCATTACGAAGTATTCATGAGATATTAGAGCTCTGAGAACTGGCTGAATAGGAGGGAAAGGAGGATAATTAGGGCAGTTAGAAATCTGTTATTTTGGGAGTTTGCCAAAGGAAATAATTCCTACATTCGTTCTTGGGCAGATAGTTATGATGGCTTTGCAGAGGGCCTGAGTGCACAAATCTGGCACTGAAGAAAAAAAAAAAAGGTGGTGAGGACACCGTCCCTGACTCAGAGACTCACATCTGGGTCGAGGAGGGGAAGCAAATATTTACGCCAATAAACTGCAATACCACGTGCTATGATAATACTAGAAATATGGGTGGGGTGCAGTGGCTCATGCCTTTAATCCCAGCTCTTTGGGAGGCCAAGGTGGGAGGATCAGTTGAGGCCAGGAGTCCAGACCAGCCTGGGCAACATAGCAAGGCCCCTATCTCTACAAAAACCTAAAAAAATTAGCTGGGCATGATGGTGTTCACCTGCAGTCCCAGTTACTTGGGAGGCTGAGGTGGGAGGATCGCTCGAGCCCAGGAATTGGAGGCTGCAGTGAGCTGTGATCGCACCACTGCACTCCAACCTGGGTGACAGAGTGAGATCTTTTCTCCATTAAAAAAAAAAAAAAAAAGGCCAGGCGTGGTGACTCTTGCCTGTAATCCCAGCACTTTGGGAGGCCAAGACAGGTGGATCACGAGGTCAGGAGATCGAGACCATCCTGGCCAACATAGTGAAACCCTGTCTCTACTAAAAACACAAAAAAATTATCCGGGCACAGTGGTGCGTGCCTATAATCCCAGCTACTCGGGAGGCTGAGGCAGGAGAATCACTTGAACCCGGGAGGCGGAGGTTGTAGTGAACCGAGATCACCCCACTGCCCTCCAGCCTGAGCCACAGAGCGAGACTCTGTCTAAAGAAAAAAAAAACAAAGCGGGTCAGTCTGGCTGCAGGGAGGGTGTGGGAGGCTGTGGGAGGCCAAATATAATCCCCCCAAACACCTAGGTCCTAATCCTGGAATGCCGCCTTACATTGCTGCCTTACATTGCCAAAGGGGTTTTGCAGATGTGTGTACATCAGGGATCTTGAGATGGAGCGATCATCCTGGATTATCCGGCTGGGCCCAAAGTGTCCTTATGAGAGGGAGGCAGACAGAGATTCGATGACAGAAGAGGAAGAAGCTGACGTGACCGTGCACGCAGAGAGAGATTTGAGGACCGATCTGGCTGGTTGGCTGTGAGGACAGAGGACGGGGCCCAGTGTTAAGGAGCGCAGCTCTAGAAACCAGAAAGGCAAAGAAGTTGATTCTCCTCCAGAGCCTCCAGAAGCAGCATGGCCCTAAAATACCTTGGTTTGGGCCCCAGGAAACCACTTCCAACTTCTGACCTTCAGAAGGGTAAGAGGATAAATTTGTGGGGTTTTTGTGTGTGTGTGTTTGGGTTTTTTTTTTGTTTTTTTTTTTTTTGTTTTTGTTTTTTTGAGACAGTCTTACTCCGTCACCCAGGCTGGAGTGCAGTGGCGCGATCTCGGCTCACTGCAACCTCCGCCTCTCAGATTCAAGCGATTCTCCTGCCTCAGCCTCCCAAGTAGCTGGGATTACAGGCACGCACCACCACGCCCGGCTAATTTTTGTATTTTTAGTAGAGATGGGGTTTCACCATGTTGGCCAGGCTGGTCTCAAACTCCTGACCTCAGGTGATCCACCCACCTCAGCCTCCCAAAGTGCTGGAATTACAGGCATAAGACACGGAGCCTGGCCAAATGTTTGTTTTGTTTTGTGTTTGTTTGTTTTTGGTCTTTTGTTTGAGACGGAGTTTCGCTCGTCGCCCAGGCTTAGAGTGCAATGGCGAGATCTCGTATCACCGCAATCTCTGCCTCCCAGGTTCAAGCGATTCTCCTGCCTCAGCTTCCTGAGTAGCTGGGATTACAGGTGCCCATCACCATATCTAGCTAATTTTTGTATTTTTAGTAGAGATGGAGTTTCACTACGTTGGCCAGGCTGGCCTCCGACTCCTGGCCTCAGGCGATCTGCCCGCGTCAACCTCCCAAAGTGCTGGGATTATAGGCATGAGCCATCGCACCCAGCCAAAAACATGGATTTTTATCTACTTTGGATTGCATCCTTTTACATGTCTATTTTGGTGAATGTTTTAGCGTACACTAGTAAAAACTCGATGCATATGATGTGTAAATACACATATACGTCCTTGGGAATGCCTCCTAGAATTTGTTTGTTCTGTGATAGGGGTGCGTGATCAATAAACATGCAGAGGCAGGAAGAGCAGCAGCGAGGCCTGCCGAGACCCAGACAGAGGAGCTGAGGGCTTGACCTGAAGGCGTGGCGGCAGCTGTCACAGACAAGGTTACCCGATCAGATCTGCTGAGCGTGAGGAGCCCGTGGGCTTCTACACCAGCTGGATAAACAGGTTTGTGGTTCAGATGGGAAACTGGGGCTGGGAATATCCATTTGAGAGTGATCAGGGCTGGGTGCCGAGGCTCACACCAGTAATTCACAACACTTTGGGAGGCCGAGGAGGGCAGATCACTTGAGGTCAGGAATGACCACCCTGGCCAACATGGTGTAACCCCGTTTCTACTAAAATACAAATACTAAAATACAAACATGAGCCAGGTGTGGTGGTGCACACCTGTAATCCCAGCTACTCGGGAGGCTGAGGCCCGAGAATCACTCAAACCCAGGAGGTGGAGGCTGCAGTGAGCTGAGCTCACACCACTGCAGTCCAGCCTGGGTGACAGTGCAAGTCTTCCTCTCAAAAAAAAAAAAAAAGGGATAAACGCTACATCCATTATAAACACACCCTTTATTTTATTTGTAGGCATGTTTGTGTCTGTTTCTCCGTGTGTCTATATAGCATTTTCTTATTTTCCAGTAAAATTAAATGAAGACTTATTAGCTTTAGTAAAGAGAGCACAGATAAATGAGTGTGCAGAGCTGAGAGGCTGTTTTAATGAAAAAGGTTTTCGTCCTTCCCTTCGTCCCCCCTCTGCCCACTGCAGCCAGCACTGATTCTACCTCCCACGGTCATCTCTGTAATACGGTGAATGACATCAGTGCCCCTTCTTCCTGGAACAATAGGCTGTCTTGGAGGGGACGCAGGGAAGAGTGGGACAGGATGCAATGGCCAAAGAAATGGCCAGTTTGAGATTCTGAGTCATGAATTGTCATAATTAGAAGGCAGACAGAGTGTGTGACTGTTGCTGTATTTGCTGCCCGTTCTCTGTAAAAAGCTTCGGGAATTAAAATAATAAGCTTTTAAAAGAAGCACCACGCAGGGCTTTACTTAATGGCCTGCACACGCAGCATTCATCGCAGACAGACCCAGACAGACCCAGACAGACCAGTGGTCAGATTCAAATGTCAGCTCCGGCACTGGACCCCACCCCTCAACCAGGGCAAAGGAACAAGTAGGGAACCCTCATTATTCACTAGAACAGGCTAGAAAAGAGTCCCCGGGAATCTGCCTGCAAGGGTTAAGGAATTAGGGTGACCTATTGAAGAAGTACAGCTTTGCAATAACAAAGTAAATCACTTGGCCGGGCGCGGTGGCTCACACCTGGAATCCCAGCTCTTTGGGAGGCTGAGGCGGGCGGATCACTTGAGGTCAGGAGTTCGAGATCAGCCTGGCCAACACGGCAAAATCCCATCTCTACTAAAAATACAAAAATTAGCCTGGCGTGTTGGCGTGAGCCTGTAATCCCAGCTACTCAGGAGGCTAAGGTGGGAGGATCGCTTGAACCCAGGAGGCAGAGCAAGATCGCGCCACTGCAATCCAGCCTGGATGACAGAGCTAGATTCCATCTCAAAAAAAAAAAAAAAAAAAAAGGAGTCCCAGGGAATCTACAAAGTAAAAGTAAATTGCGTGGTCAATGCATTGGCTCATGCCTGTAATCCCAGTGCTTTGGGAGGCCAAGGTTAGAGGATCGACTGAGGCCAGGAGTTCAAGACCAGCCTGGGCAACACAGCAAGACCCCAGCTCTACCAAAAGAAAAAAAGTCAATTACTCAAGGGCAATTACAAAGTACTCAATCCTAACCATCCATCTGTGACAGCAGGGCCTGGCAAAGACAAGGCCTTGGCGGGAGGTGGGAAGCCTCAGGAAGGACAGAAACTGGCTGAGGGAAGGGAAATTTCCTATTCTGCAAATCAGACTTCTCCGTGACATCAGGAGGTCCCTGTGGGGTCAGCCACACTCAGCATTCTTCATCTGCAAGAGCCTGCCCTGGCTCAGCTTATCACAAGATCAGCATTTCATATTTGGATATCCTGAGAAAAGGAAGAAAAAGAAGGCAGGCTGGAGGGCGGGGGTGGGGGTAATGTCAAACCTTCCTGCCTCTCAGGCCCACATACAAATCCCCACTAAACAATCCAAGTCCTTTGGTGGGCCCTGAGGTTGATCTTGCCAACCCAGTTTTCTAAGGAGTCATGCTGGGTGACCCATCTCGGCCACCCAGGGGACTTCCCCCCAGGGCATTAAAAAGTGCAAGTGAGGCCGGGTGCAGTGGCTCATGCCTGTAATCCCAGCACTTTGGGAGGCCGAGGCGGGTGGATCACCTGAGGTCAGGAGTTCGAGACCAGCCTGGCCAATATAGTGAAACCCCATCTCTGCTAAAAATACAAAATTAGCCAGACGTGGTGGCGCATGCCCGTAATCCCAGCTACTCGGGAGGCTGTGGCAGGAGAATCGGCCGAACTCAGGAGGCGGAGGTTGCGGTGAGCCAAGATCGCACCATTGCACTCCAGCCTGGGCAACAAGAGCGAAACTCAAAACAAAACAAAAAAGAATCTCAAAGACAAAGAAAAAAAATTGCAAGTGAGCTCCACCTCTGAGCTGCCTCCCTGCCTTCCCACCAACTTTCCATACCTGTCACTTCTAGAATGTACCTTTGGAAGAAGAAAGAATAGAAGGGGCTGTCTTCTTGTTCTTCTCATTGGTCTAAAAACTCCTTGCCCACTGAAGCTGAGTCTCCCCCTCCTCCTGTCAACCGAAGCCTGATTCTGCTCAGACACCAGGTAGAGTTCCAAACAACTTCCAGGTGGAGGATTTCTTGAGCTCAGGAATTCAAGATCAGCCTGGGCGCCATAGTGAGACTCCATCTCTACAAAAAATAAAAACTGAGCCAGGCATGGCAGCACACACCCGTGGTCCCAGCTACTTGGGGGGCTGAAGTGGGAGGATCATTTGAGCTCAGGAAGTCAAGGCTGCAGTGAATGAGCTAGGATCACGCCACTGCACTCTAACTTGGGCAACAGAGTGAGATCCTGTCGGGGGATAGATAAATAAATAAATAAATAAATAAATAAATAAATAAATAAAAACAGAGCCTGCAGTGTTGCGGACTTCCTTCCTTCCTTCCGTCTTTCCTTCTTTCTCTCTCTTTCTTTTTCTTTCTTTCTTTCTCTCTCTCTCTCTCTCTCTGTCTCTCTCTCTCTCTCTCTCTCTTTCTTTCTTTCTAATGGAGTTTCACTCTTTTGCCCAGGCTGGAGTACAGTGGCACCATCTTGGCTCACTGCAACCTCTACCTTCCAGTTTCAAGCAATTCTCTTGTCTCAGCCTCCTGAGTAGCTGGGATTACAGGTGCCCACCACCACACCCAGCTAATTTTTGTATTTTTAGGAGAGACGGGGTTTCTCCATGTTGACCAGGCTGGTCTCGAACTCCTGACCTCATGATCTGCCCGCCTCAGCCTCCCAAAGCGCTGCGATTACAGGCATGACCCACCGCACCCGGCCTGTTGCTGACATTTCTAAACAGCAAAACAAATGCAGAACAACCACCTCAGACTGGTTACCATGTGAGAGGATTCAATGTCTTTTGCGCTTAAGCCACTGTTGACGTGGGGTTGTTACTTGTAGCCAAATGCAGATGCCAAGACCTTTGTGGTCTCCATCGGTGTCGACTCGTCAGTGAGGGATGCACTCACTGGGTCCCCAGCCTGACGGTTCCACCTGTGCCTCCTGGATCAACCCGATTCAAGAAGCAGGTGACAGCAGGTCTCAGCGTTGGAGAGCCCTGACATTTAGGTCCATGTACTGGGTTCACAGTAAGGCAGACATTGACACATCAGCGCTCAGGAGCAGAGAAAGATACATTCGATTTGGCCAAAGCAAGAGGGCAGGAGACCTGAACTCTCACATCCGACTGCCTTTGAACATAACTGGGGACTTTCATGAGTGAGGTGGACCTACGGGAGGTGACATCCCCAGCGATCAACACTGTCTGCACCCCTCGGTCAATCAAACTTCTGGATGCCATCAGGGAGGTCTGCATGACCTAAAGATCACTGTTCTTTTTTTTTTTTTTTTTTTTTTTGAGACAGAGTCTCGCTCTGTCGCCCAGGCTGGAGTGCAGTGGCCGGATCTCAGCTCACTGCAAGCTCCGCCTCCCGGGTTTACGCCATTCTCCTGCCTCAGCCTCCCAAGTAGCTGGGACTACAGGTGCCCGCCACCTCGCCCAGCTAGTTTTTTGTATTTTTTTAGTAGAGACGGGGTTTCGCCGTGTTAGCTAGGTTGGTCTCGATCTCCTGACCTCACGATCCACCCGTCTCGGCCTCCCAAAGTGCTGGGATTACAGGCTTGAGCCACCGCGCCCGGCCAAGATCACTGTTCTTTAAAAGAAAGACAAGTTCATTAATCACGCACGCAGCCCCTGGGGTCAGGATATAAAATTTTTCAAAGATTAGTGACTCCCCTCTACCGAAATGACTATGAAATGAACCATGTGTAAAGAAAGAAAAGGACAAAGAAAAAGGAAAATAAGTAAAACAACACCTTTTTTTTTTTTTTTTTTTTTTTGACATGGAGTTTTGCTCTTGTTGCCAGGCTAGAATGCAATGGTGTGATCTTGGCTCACTGCAACCTCCACCTCCTAGGTTCAAGCAATTCTCCTGCCTCAGCCTCCTGAGTAGCTGGGATTACAGGCACCCACCACCAGGCCCGGCTAATTTTTGTATTTTTAGTAGAGACGGGGTTTCACCATGTTGTTCAGGCTGGTCTCGAACTCCGGACCTCAGGTGATCAGCCTGCCTCAGCCTCCCAAAGTGCTGGGATTACCAGGTGTGAGCCACTGCGCCCAGCCACCTTATGATTTTTATAATACAGGCTCGGTTGCAACAGGACTCAGACTCTGGAATGGCGTTGGGAGGAACCAGACATCGTGGCAAGGCTGGCTGAGTCTGCAGGCAGGGATAGTACCCTAGGCCTTGGGGTTCCAAATAGAACATTAGTGAGAGGTTGCCAGGGTGCCCCGAAGACATCCTGGCCCGAAGTCTCGATTAGTTTCCTGAATCCCCATAGCAAGGTAGAAACATCGGCTGACCCAGGAAGTGGGGAGACTTAGGCCCTTTTCTATTTTTTTTTTTTCCTTTTGAGACAGAGTCTCGCTCTGTTGCCCAGGCTGGAGTGCAATGGCGCGATCTCGGCTCACTGTGACCTCTACCTCTCAGATTCAACTAATTCTCCTGCCTCAGCCTCCCGAGTAGCTGGGACTACAGGCGTACACCGCCATGCCTGGCTAATTTTTTGTAGAGACAGGGTTTCACTGTAACCAGGATAGTCTCGATCTCCTGACCTCGTGATCCGCCTGCCTTGGCCTCCCAAAGTGCTGGGATTACAGATGTCAGCCACCACTTCCGGCCGACTCAGGCCCTTTTCTATGGAGCTAGCCAGGGACCAATGGGACAGCCCCCAAGGCAGCCCCTAGCAGGTGTACAGGCAATAAGAATGTTGTGGAAACGGCAGCTGCCCCATGGATGGCATGGGGTCAGCCTCGGTATCTGAGGCACACACTGATGCATGTTGTGACTTGAAGTGTCTCAGGAGCCCACTCCACCCCTAAGAAGTGCCCCACATGGGTCAGTGCAGTGGCTCATGCCTGTAGTCCTAACACTCTGGGAGACTGAGGCAAGAGGATCACTGTAGGTCAGGAGATCAAGACCAGCCTGGACAGCATAGCAAGACTTCATTTCTATGAAAAATTTTTAAAATTAGCTTGGCATGGTAGCACACACGTGTAGTCTCAGCTACTCAGGAGGCCAAGGTGGGAGAATTGCTTGAGCTTTTCTCAAGTTTGAGGTCACAATAACTTAAAATCACACACACCACTGCACTCCAGTCTAGGAGACAGACCAAAACCCAGGGAGGGGAGGGAAGGGGGAAGGGGAAGGGAGGGAAGGGAAGGGGAGGGGAGGGAAGGGGAGGGAAGGGAAGGGGGAGGGGAGGGAAGGGAAGGGGAGGGGAGGGAAGGGAAGGGGAGGGGAGGGGAGGGGAGGGGAGGGAATGGGGAGGGAAGGGAAGGGAAGGGGAGGGAAGGGAAGGGAAGGGAAGGAGAGGGAAGGGAAGGGGGAGGGAAGGAGAGGGAAGGGAAGGGAAGGGAAAGGAAGGGAAGGAGGAGGGAAGGGAAGGGAAGGAGAGGGAAGGGAAGGGAAGGAGAGGGAAGGGAAGGGGGAGGGAAGGGGGAAAGAAGGAAGGAAGGAGGAGGGAAGGAAGGAAGGAAGGAAGGAAGGAAGGAAGGAAGGAAGGAAGGAAGGAAGGAAGGAAGGAAGGAAGGAAGGAAGCAGGGAGGGAGGGAGGGAGGGAGGAAGGAAGGAAAGAAGGAAAAAAAAAGGGGAGTCCCTAACCTGAAATTCCAGCACTAACAAATTATTTGATATTAGGCAGTGGTCTCTTTCTGTGTCCCCTTTAAACTCTAAGTCCCCACAAAGGAGCAGCACAATGAGCGTTCCTTTCCCTTGGAAGATCTGGGTGGAAAAGAAGTCACCAGAAAGCTAGAGGGAAAAGACAGGGCAAGGTCCCCAAACCTTTCTGGAAAGGACCACGTGGTCTCTGGCCCACTCTTCACTCTCTGCCATCACAGCATGAAAACAATCGCAGACCGTTCACAGATAAATGAATGTGGCAGGTTCTAATAAGTCTTTAGTTATAGACGCTGAAATCAATTTCATGTGATTTTTACATGTCAGGAAATATCATATTTCTAATTTTTTTCCAACCATGTAAACATGTAAAAGCAATCCTTAGCTCACAGTCTCAAGGAAATAGGTTGCAGGATGAATCTGAATCAGAGATGATAATTTACCAAATCCCTAGGATAGAAACACGCCTGTAATCCCAACACTTTGAAAGGCCGAGGTGGGAGGATCACTTGAGACCAGGAGTTTAAGACCAGCCATCGAGATCTCATCTGTAGAAAAAAAATTAACAATTAAAATTAGCTGGGCATGATGACCTGTGCCTGTGGTCCCAGCTACTTGGAAGGCTGAGGCAGGAGGACTGCTTGAGCCCAGGAGGTCAAAGCTTCAGTGAGCTATGATTGCGCCACTGCACTCCAGCCTGGCTAATGGAACAAGACACTGTCTCTATTAAAAAAAAAAAAAGAAGGGTCGGGCGCAGTGGCTCACACCTGTAATCCCAGCACTTTGGGAGGCCGAGGCGGGTGGATCACGAGGTCAGGAGATGGAGACCATCCTGGCTAACACTGTGAAACCCCGTCTCTACTAAAAATACAAAAAAATTAGTTGGGTGTGGTGGCAGGCGCCTGTACTCCCAGCTACTCAGGAGGCTGAGGCAGAAGAATGGCGTGAACCCGGGAGGCGGAGCTTGCAGTGAGCCGGAGATCGCACTCCAGCCTGGGCAACAGAGCGAGACTCCATCTCAAAAAAAAAAAAAAAAAAAGAAGAAGAAAGAGAGAGAGAGAGAGAGAGAGAGAAAGGAAGGAAGAAAGAAAAGGGAGGGAGGGAGGGAGGGAGGAAGAAAGGAAGGAGGGAGGGAGGGAGGGAAGGAAGGAAGGAAGGAAGGAAGGAAGGAAGGAAGGAAGGAAGGAAGGAAGGAAGGAAGGAAGGAAGGAAGGAAATGTGGAGTAGAATGATCATTTATCTAATACTAGGATAATTTTTTTTTTTTTTTTTTTTTTTTTTTTTTTTTTTTTTTTTTTTTTTGAGATGGAGTCTTGCTCTGTTGCCAGGCTGGAGTGCAGTGGCATGATCTTGGCTCACTGCAAGCTCCGCCTCCCGGGTTCAAGTGATTCCCCTGCCTCAGCCTCCCGAGTAGCTGGGACTACAGGCTCACGCCACCACGCCTGGCTAATTTTTTGTATTTTAGCAGAGATGAGGTTTCACCATGTTGGACAGGATGGTCTCGATCTCCTGACCTCATGATCCCCCCGCCTCGGCCTCCCAAAGTGCTGGGATTACAGGCATGAGTGATAATAGGATAATCTTATTATGGAGGCATAGACTCTTGGCTTCCTAAAGTTTCACTAAAAATCATTGACTTGAGGCAGTTTGATTAACAGGAGAAAAGACACACAGATTTACTTCATGTGTATACAGGAGAGCCTTCAAAAGGAAGACCCAACCTCCCAAAGAGTTACAGAAACTGAAATGCCATCCTCAGGCCACAGTAGAAAATGCAGACTCAGCCAGGCGTGGTGGCTCACACCTGTAATCCCAGCACTTTGGGAGGCCAAGGCAGGTGGATCACTGAGGTCCCGAGTTCAAGACCAGCCTGGCCAACATGGTGAAACCCCATCTCTACTAAAAATACAAAAATTAGCTGGGCGTGGTAATCTCCGTGGGTGCCTGTAATCCCAGCTACTCAGGAGGCTGAGGCAGGAGAATTGCTTGAACCCGAGAGGTGGAGGTTGCAGTGAGCCAAGATAGCACCATTGTATTCCAGCCTCGGCAACAGAGCAAGACTCCATCTCAAAAAAAAAAAAAAAAAAAAAATACACACACAAATTTTCCCCAAAAGACAGCTTTGCAAGGTCCCTACATCTCCCCCCACAACCTTTTTTAGAGATAGGGTCTTGCTGTGCTGCCCAGGCTGCAGTGCTGCGGCATGATCGTCACTCACTGCAGCCTTAAACTCCTGGGCTTGAGCGATCCTCCCACCTCAGCCTTCCAAGCAGCTGGGACCACAGGCACATGATACCACACCCAGCTAATTTTTGAATTTTCTTTTTTTTTTTTTTTGAGGTGGAGTCTCGCTTTGTTGCCCAGGCTGGAGTGCAGTGGTGCGATCTCAGCTCACTACAAGCTCCGCCTCCCTGGTTCACGCCTCCCTGGCCATTCTACTGCCTCAGCCTCCCTAGTAGCTGGGACTACAGGCGCCCGCCAACATGCCCAGCTAATTTTTCTTGTATTTTTAGTAGAGACAGGGTTTCACCATGTTAGCCAGGATGGTCTCAATCTCCTGACCTCATGATCCACCTGCCTCGGCCTCCCAAAGTGCTGGGATTACAGGCTTGAGCCACCGCGCCCGGCCTGAATTTTCTTTTTTAATAAAGATGGGATCTCACTTTTTGCCCAGGCTGGTGTTGAACTCCTGGCCTCAAATGATCCTCCCACCTTGGCCTCCCAAAGTGCTGGGATTACAAGTGACAGCCACTGCCCAGCCCAAGGCTACTTCTGTTTACTGGCCAAACAGCAACCATTTCAAAATATGCGAAAAATATATATTTTGGGGTAAAACATGTTCATTTCCTTCACTGTTAAAGGCTCTGAAAATCCCCAGCTGGGGTTGGCTGCCTGGGGAAGGAAACTCATGAATCCCACAGAGGTGGGAGAGGCGCTGACTGTGCCGGGCCTCGGTGCTCTGGCTCTGAGTCAGCTACTTAATGAGCTCCCTCGAGCTGACCCCGAGCACAGCAGGAAGGTGTGAACACTCCCTCCCAAGACAGTGAAAAGGTGGAGGGAGTTTTGTCACCTGCTGCAGTCTCCAGCTGCTCCCAGGGGTAATGGCCTAGGCGGTATTCACACCCCCACGTAGCTGTGGGCAGGAAACTCACAGCCAGGCTGCTGGGACCAGGCTTGAAGTGAAAGGAAGCCAGAGGGATGTCTTTGGAGAGATGAGAAGAGACACACTAAAGCAGAATTCGCAAGGAATTATTTTCTTCCTCCTTCCAGACTCAGCAGGATGGAGGGAAAGTCTCACTGCAGACAGGGACACAGTCAGATGACGTGGTAGCCAGGCACAGACAGCTTTTGCTGATGATGAGCTATTACATTAGTCAAGACTTTATTGTAGGTGATAAAACCCACTTCCAATAAACACAAGTGAAAGAGAAGGTGATTTGTGTTTCCCATAACTGGGGTGTACAGGGGCAAAGCTGTGCTCTGGAATGACTGAGACCTCACTGGATGTGGGCTCCATCTCCACATCAGCCTCCACACACAGTGTGGACAAAAACAGTCACATTGTAAAATATTTGAAGAGATTTATTCTGAACCAAATATGAGTGACCATGGCCCATGATACAGCCTCAGGAGATTCTGAGACAAGTGCTCAAGGTGTTAGGCAGCAGCTTGACTTTATACATGTTAGGGACACACAAGACATCAGTCAATACATGCAAAGTGTACATTGGTTCAACCTGGAAACGTGGGACAGCCTGAAGCAGGGGAAGCTAGGGAAGCAGGGGTGGGATTCGAGATCATAGGTGGATTCAAAGATTTTCTGATGGGCAATTGGTTGAAACTGTTAAGTTACTATCTAAAGACCAGGTATCAACAGACGGGAGATCTTTGATTTTTCCCAATACTGAACCCAGACAAGGAGTTGTAGAGACCAAGGATCTTACTATGTAGATGAAGCCTCCTAGTAGCAGGCCTCAGAGAGAACAGATTGTAAATGTTTCTTATCAGACATAAAAAGGTGCCAGAGGCCAAGTGCAGTGGCTCGTGTCTGTAATCCTAGCACTTTGGGAGGCCAAGGCAGGCAGATCACAAGGTCAAGAGATTGAGACCATCCTGGCCAACATGGTGAAAACTCATCTCTACTAAAAATACAAAAATGGGCTGGGCATGATGGCACATGCCTGTAGTCCCAGCTACTCGGGAGGCTGAGGCAGGAGAATGGCTTGAACCCGGGAGGTAGAGGTTGCAGTGAGCCAAGATTGTGCCACTGCACTCCAGCCTGGCAACAGAGAGAGAGACTCCATCTCAAAAAAAAAAAAAAAAAAAAAAAAAAAAGGTGCCAGACTCTTAGTGAATTCTCTCCTGGATCAGGGAAAAGACCCGGGAAGGGAAGAGGATTCTCTGCAGAATGTAGATTTCCCCACAAGAGACGGCTTCACAGGGCCGTTTCAAAATATGTCAAAGAAAAATGTTTTATGGTAAAATACTTCAATTTCTTTTGGGACCTGCTATCTGTCATGTGATGCTATACTAGAATCATGTTGGAATGTGATATCTTACTGCTCCAAAAAGTCTGTTTTGTCAGTCTTAAGATCTGTTTTAATGGTTAATGCAGGCCAGCTTTGTCGGAATTTCAAAGGGCTGAGAGTATAATGAGGTATGCCCACTTCTATCAAGACCTGAACTAGATTTTCATTTCATTACTTTGGAATGCGCTTTGCCAAGGGCTGGTGGGGGAGGGTGGTCCATCAGTCAGTTGGGGGGCTTAGAATTTTATTTTTGGTTTATACCAGGGATAAGGGAATAGGCAGTTCTGACCTTTCATCCTTACGTTGTGTGTTCAAAGAGGAAATAAAGCCCCTTTTTTCAGCGTGATTTGCAGAAATCCAGATAGGTCCTCCAGTTGGTGCAGCGTGGATCCTGCTCACATCCAGACCATCACCATATCCAGGGGACGGCTATAGCAGCTGACCCAAGTCACAGTGATGTGGCCAATCTCAGGGCCAGGACAGGGTAGGGAGGCTGAGTCCCCCAGCTTCAGGGAGTGAGTATATCCCACAAAAGGGGACGCCATTGTAGGCTGAACAAAACAAATGCCCCGCACAGCACCCCATCCCTCCCACTGCAGTTCTGAAGGACATGACTGCGCTTCAAATGAAGATTCCCCGAGTGGAATGAGCACAACATCTCCACTACTCTAAGAACGGCCAAAACAGGCAGTGAAGCTCAGCTTTCAGGAAGTGTTGCATTCATTCAGAGTGGGCATGCTGACGGAGATGGGAGAAAACTCAAAAGTGGGTGGCGGTTATTGTCAAAAACAAAAGGCATTTTTAAAACTCTGGATATGCTCTTTCTACCCCTAGGCCTTAAATGGCCTTTCCTGTCTTCTTCATCTGGGAATCTCCTATGCATCTGTTAAGACACTGCTCAAGGCCCAGTTCAGTGGCTCACACCTGTAATCCCAGCACTCTGGGAGGTCAAGGTGAGCAGATCACCTGAGGTCAGGAGTTCAAGACCAGCCTGGCCAACATGGCGGAGAATCACTTGAGCCTGGAATGCCAAGGCTGAAGTGAGACAAGATCACACCACTGCACTCCAGTGTGGGTGATAGAGCCAGACTCTGTCTCAAAAAAAAAAAAAAAAAAAAAAAGACATTGCCCAACTGTCACCTCCTCTGTGAAGCCTGCCTTGGTTCTCCAAGACAAAGTTGGTGTCTCATTGCTGCTCCAGATTCCAAGAGTAGTTTGCATTTACTTCACTGGTGTTTTTTGTTTGTTTGTTTGTTTGAGAGAGGGTCTCACTCTGTGAGTGAGGCTGGAGTGCAGTGGCACCATCTCAGCTCACTGCGACCTCCACCTCCTGGATTCAAGCAATCCTCATGCCTCAGTCTCCTGAGTAGCTGGGGTTACAGGCACACACCACCCACCCAGCTAATTTTTGTATTTTTAGTAGAGATGGAGTTTTACCATGTCGGCCAGGCTGGTCTCGATCTCCTGACCTCGTGATCCGCCCGTCTCGGCCTCCCAAAGTGCTGGGATTACAGGCTTGAGCCACCGCGCCCAGCCCAGGTGGATAACTTCTGATAAGGAGTTCAAGACCAGCCTGGCCAACGTGGTGAAACTTCGTCTGTACTAAAAAGACAAAAATTAGCCAGGCACAGTGGTGCGGTCTATAATCCCAGCTACTCAGGAGGTTGAGGTAGAAGAATTGCTTGAACCCAGGAGACGGAGATTGCAGTGAGCTGAGATCATGCCATTGCACTTGAGCCTGGGCAATAAAGTGAGCTATGATCATGTTTCAAAAAAAAATATATATATATATATGTAATATTAAAATTATGGGCCATGTGTTATGGCTCATACGTGTAATCCCAACGCTTTTGTAGGTTGAGGCAGGAAGATTGCTTGAGGCTAGGAGTTTGAGACCAGCCTGGGCAACACAAGACCCTGTCTCTACCAAAAAATATTTAATAATTTAAAAAATTAAAATTATGAAGGTATTGTCCTTGTTTTGTTTCCAACTATCAATTTATTTGAAGTTAAACACAAAGTGAATAATAATGTTCTGTGGCTTGAGCATAAACTCAAAGATCAGACCTCCTGGTTGGTCACCTGAGTACATGTCTAAGTCACCTATATTCAGTCTTTCCCCTCATGTTTTTGTTTTGTTTTGTTTTGTTTTTTGAGATGGGGTCTCACTCTGTTGCCCAGGTTGGAGTGCAGTGGCAGGATCTCAGCTCACTGCAACCTCCACCTCCCAGGTTCAAGCGATTCTCCTGTCTCAGCCTCCCGAGTAGCTGGGATTACAGGCACCTGCCACCACACCTAGCTAATTTTTGTATTTTTAGTACAGATGGGGTTTTGCCATGTTGGCCAGGCTGGTCTCGAACTCCTGAGCTCAAGCGATCCACCTGCCTCAGCTTCCCAAAGTGCTGGGATTACAGGCATGAGCCACATGACCTCCCCTCATGTTTGTGAGGCGTCACGCCCCTCCCCACCCTCGGACCCTGAAGATGGCACCATGAATAAGGATGCTGTACCACAAGGGTAATACTTCACTCAGTAATTTACTCAAAGGCTATGAATTATGTAAATATGCTGAAAAGCTATGTGTTGCATTGCCCTAGGTGAAAAAAAAAAAAAAAAAAATCAAGGCAAACATGTATTTTAACCATCAAGCCAATGCAATAATCCGAATGTTAATTGCAAATCACAACTCAAAAGTCTGAGTTCAGAAGCTGAGTAGGAGCTGGTCAGGTGGATGGAGGTAGGGATGGGTATTAGAGACTGAAACAGCGAGCGGTGGGGAAGAGCCAAATGTCCTCAAGCTGATAAACTGTTCCACAGGACTCAGGAGTGAAATATGTCAGAACAAGAGGTTGGAGCGTGTGAGGCCAGCCGACACACTGAGGAGTTTGCACTTGCCCATGGACTTGAAGGAGACATTGGAGGGTTTAGGTGGAAGAGACAAGGTCAAATACGCATTTTAAAAGCCAGGTGCAGTGGTGCACACCTTTAATACTAGCACTGTGGGAGGCCAAGGCAGGAGGACCACTTGAGGCAGGACTTCAAGACCAGCCTGGACAACAGAGAGAGATCCCATTTCTACAAAATTTTGGCTCACGCCTGTAATCCCAGCACTTTGGGTGGCCAAGGTGGGCAGATCACGATGTCAGGAGTTCAAGACCAACCTGACCAACATGGTGAAACCCCATTTCTACTAAAAATACAAAAATTAGCTGGGCACGGTGGTGCACACCTGTAATTCCAGCTACTCAGGAGGCTGAGGCAGGAGAATTGCTTGAACCTGGGAGGTGGAGCTTGCAATGAGCCAGTTGCCCCACTGCACTCCAGCCTGGGCGATACAGTGAGACTCTGTCTCAAAACAAACAAAAAAATTAGTTAAGCATGGTGGCATGTGCCTGTAGTCTATGTTACTCTGGAGGCTGAAGTGGGAGGATCGCTTGAGCTCAGGAGTTTGAGGCTACCATGAGCTATGATCACGCTTCTGAAATCCAGACTGGGTGGCAGACTCAGTTTCTAAAAAAAGAAAAACCAAAACCACACATTTGTGCATTCTAGAGCCATGACTCTGGAAGCTATCTGGTGGCCGGACAGAAAAGAGGGAGATGGTATTTGTGTTTAGTCAGAGTTATACTTTGTTTTGGGATTTTGTTGTTGTTGTTGTTGTTTGTTTTTTGAAACAGGATCTTGCTCTGTCACCCAGGCTGGAGTACAGTAACACAATCACAGCTCACTGTAGCCTCAAACTCCTGGGCTCAAGTGATCCTCCCACCTCCACCTCCTGAGTGTCTGGTACTACATGCATGTGCCACCATACCTTGCTAACTTTTTAACTTTTTGTAGAGACAGGGTTTTCCATGTTGCCCAGGCTGGTCTCAAACTCCTGGTCTCTAACAATCCTCCCGCCTTGGCCTCCCAAAGTGCTGGGACTACAGGCATGAGCCATTGCGCCTGGCTAAGTTATAGTTCTTACCAGTGTCTGCCATTTAAACCCTGAATCTAAAGGGTGTGGGTCATGCACAGTGCCCAACATATAGGAAGGAGGAAGGGCTCAGTAAATAGCCACTGTTATTATTTCTATGACTATGTGTCCACCACTACCTTCTGCAGAATGTTGACTAGATAAAACATATCAATGAGAGGAGTAACTCAGCTGATACTGCAACCTCCACCTCTTGGATTTAAGTGATTCTGCTGCCTCAGCCTCCTGAGTACCTGGGATTACAGGCAGCCGTCACGATGCCCAGTTTGTTTTTTGTATTTTTGTGGAGACAGGGTTTCACCACGTTGGCCAGGCTGGTCTCGAACGGCAAGTAATCCACCCACCTCAGCCTCCCAAAGTACTGGGATTACAGGCGTGAGCCACTGTGCCTGGCTGGCTGATACTGTTTCTGTCAGCAACACCTACCACCACCAACCCCAATGACATGCCACACACGCTTGCTAACAACCTGCTATGGCAGCCTTTCAACTGCGTCTTCATGTTCCATGTAGGCCCCCTGTCTTTCACCACTCCACATTCTACCTGATTCACTAGGGCCTCACTTTTCATACTGAACCCCAGCTCTCCTCACCCTAACACTGGGAGTCAGAAGCTGGCTGTGTTATAGAGGAGGTGCTGTCTTCTTGTCCCTTGGGTAGGGTCTAGGTCAGAGATAAGTCATAGGACCCCAAGTCCCTAGGAAGAAATGTTTCAGGGAATTACCATTTCCTGAATTACCATTCAATGTGTGGCAAACAAATGGTGACAGTGGACCATCCTGTGGCCCTGCAGACATCACAAATCGATCACTGCACTCTTTCCTGCTAAACCAGATGTGCCTGAATGTCCTCAACATAGTGCCCAGGCAATCATTATTAACAGGTCTAAGCGAGCACATGCTTTTTAGAGGCCTGTCTTAGTCTGTTTATGCTGCTGTCACAGGATACTTGAGACTGAGTGATTTATAATGAATAGAAATTTATTTTCTCGTTCTAGAGGCTGGGAAGCCCAAGATCAAGGTGCTGGCAACTTGCCAGGGCCTTCTTGCTGTGTTACCACATCCATGGCTGAAGGTAGAAGGGTCAAGAGAGGGTGAGAAGCTGGGTGCGATGGTTCATGTCTGTAATCCCAAAACTTTGGGAGGTCAAGGTGGGTGGACTACTTGGGCTCAGGAGTTCAAGACCAGCCTGGGCAATATGGTGAAACTCTGTCTCCACCAAAAATACAAAAAAAAAAAAAAAAAAATCAGCCAGGCATGGTGGCGTGCAACTGTAGTCCCAGCTACTCAGGAGGCTGAGGTGGGAGGATCACTTGAGCCTGGGAGGAGGAGGCTGCAGTGAGCCAAGACTGCACAAATGCACTCCAGCCTGGGTGACAGAGTGAGACCCCATCTCAAAAAAAAAAAAAAAATAGAGAAGGAGAGAGGGTGAGAGAGAGAAAGTAAAAAGGAGCTGAACTCGCCCTTTTATAACAAACCCACTGTAGTGATAACAACATCAATCCATTCACTCCACCTTCATGGCCGAATTGTCACAGGACAAACTCCAAAACTGGGGTTCATCTTGGAAGGCCACATGGATTTTTGGCTTTGTTCAGGAAGGAATTCAAGAGCGAGCCGATGGAGTGAAGTGAAAGCAAGTTTATTAAGAAAGTAAAGGAAGAAAAGGGTGGCTACTCCATAGGCAGAGCAGCCCTGAGGGCTTCGGGTTGCCCATTTTTACGGTTATTTCTTGATCATAGGCTGAACAAGGGGTGGATTATCCATGTTTTCCAGGAAAGAGGCAGGGAATTCCCAGAATGGAGAGTTCCTCTCACTTTCAGACCATATAGGATAACTTTTGGATGTTCCTATGGCATTTGTAAATTCTCATGGCGCTGGTGGGGGTTTCCTTTGGTATGCTAATATATTATAATTAGTGTATAAAGAGCAGCGAGGATGACCAGAAGTTGCTATCATCGCCATCTTGGTTTTGGTTGGCTTTTTTTTTTTTTTTCTCGAGACAAGATCTTGCTTGCTCTGTCACCCAGGCTGGAGTGTGGTGACGTAACTATAGATCACTACAGCCTAGACCACCTGGGCTCAAGCAATCCTCCTGCCTCGGCCTCCCAAGTAGCTGGGACTTCAGGCACATGCCACCACACCCGGTGAATTTTTTGAATTTTTAGTAGAGGTGAGGTTGCCCGGGCTGGTCTTGAACTTCTGAGCTCAAGCAGTCCTCCAAGTTTGGCCTCCCAAAGTGCTGGGATTACAGGCACGAGCCACCGTACCTGGTCTTGGCAAGCTTCTTTACTGCACCCTGTTTTATCAGCAGTCTTTGTGATCTGTGTCTTGTGAAACCAGTCCTGGTGAACTCCTATCTCATAATCACGTCTCATTAGGCCCACCTACCAATATTGTTGCATTGGGGATTAAGTTCCCGTCGCATGATCTTTGGGGGATACTTTTTTTTTTTTTCCAAGACGGAGTCTTGCTGTGACATCCAGGCTGGAGCGCAATGGCACAACCTCGAATCACTGCAAACTCTGCCTCCCATTTTCAAGTGATTCTCCTGCCTCAGCCTCCTGAATAGCTGGGACTACAGACATTCACCACCAAGCCCAGCTAATTTTTGTATTTTTAATAGAGACGGGGTTTCACCATGTTGGCCAGGCTGGTCTCGAACTCCTGAGCTCAGGTGATCTGCCTGCCTCGGCCTCCCACAGTGCTTGGATTCCAGGCATGAACTGCCGCGCCTGGCCTAGGGGATACTTTGAAACCATAGCAGGGCTCTTATCCCCTATGCTCATGTTTTCCTGCTCCACTGCTCTGGAGTGAGTTAGATTATGCTGACACTCCTGGGCCCTCCTCTCTATCCCCTGCTTAAGGGAGGAAGAGGTTTCATAGTGGTGAGACTGGCATTTCCGAATCCCCACCTGATACGGTTTGAATCTGTGTCCCCACCCACATCTCATGTTGAAATGTAATCCCTGATGCTGGAGGTGGGTCCTGGTGGGAGGTGATTGGATCACGGGGGTAGTTTCTCATGGTTTAGTACCATCCCCACTTGGTACTATATAGTAAGTTAGTTCTCACAAGATGTGATTGTTTAAAAGTGTGAGGCACCTCCCCTGTCTCTATTCCTCCTGCTCCTGCCATGTAAGACGTGCCTCTCCTTCCTCTTTGCCTTCTGCTACAATTATAAGTTTCCTGAGGCCTCCTCAGCCATGCTTCCTATACAGTCTGCAGAACCAGGAGTCAATTAAACCTCCTCCCTTTAAAAATTACCCAGTCTCAGGTATTTCTTTATAGCAACGTGAGAAGAGACTAATACACTACCTGAGCAAGGGTTAATGTGTTGGGAGACAGCCCAAGCCCTCTAACTTACTGAGTCACAGGCACAAAGGAACTGCAGGCTCCTCCCTGCAGGTGAGTAGAGGGACCCTCTCTCTTCCACCAGCACACACACAAATCTTGCAGGGAAAGGGAGGCCCCTAGTTGATTGAAAAAACTACTTAGACTTTTCAACAGTGCAAGCTATTTCATCCAACTTCTCCTAAGCCAATAATCAGAGTATAAATTTCTAGTAGTCCTTAGTAAGAGACAATTAATTAGCTACCCAATTAATTAGCTTCCTCAATAAGGGGGGAGGCAAAGACATTAACGGAGGCTTCAGTGTCTTTGATAAGTGTTTGCAAGTAGAGGAAGCCCAGAGAATTGCAGAACGTTTGCCTGCTGCGATTTTTTTTTTTTTTTAAACAAAAATGCACTGTCTTTGTTCCCCCAGAAATGGGCCATTTCCCTGGCAGTCAGATGCATCCCTGCCTGCCTTAAATGAAGGTCTGTGATCACTTCCTCTAACATCAAGGCCAGAGTTCCTGAAATCAATGAGAAATTCTAAACACACCAGGATGCCTTCCAAACAGGCAGGCTTTTTGTTCTCCAGAAAATGCAACGAATTTAAAACGTTGTACCAAACATCTTCAAAACCTAGTCATGAAAGTAACATGCTTTATTACATTAAATGAAATTAAATCAGTAGAGGAAAAATGCGCTAAGCAGGCTAATGGCCAACATGATTAGTCACTGCTAACTTGCATGAAATCAGTAGTAACCAAGAGGAGTTCATCAATTTATACGGGAATAAAAATTGAGAGAAGAACTCAGCATACTGGAAGAACAACGAAAAAGATTAAATAATCTTTTAGCTGAGAAAAATATGTTGCTTTGAATATTTTGAGTATATTTTAACTTCAACGATACACTGAATTCCAATTTCAGGATATTATTTAAGGAAAAGCTTAGAAGTGTATTCCACAAAGAATTAAGAAACACGTGTCCTCATAACTTTTATTATGTTCTTTTGATTAAAATAATACATATTCATTCCTATATGCTCCTTCATATGACAAATGATTTTTACATCATGAAGATGATGCTATTCTATGGTTTGTATTCTGTCTTTCAAACAGCATTATACTTCATAAACATCTTCTGTGACTAAAACTTCTCCAAACACTTTCACTGGCTCCTGGCGTTCCACTAAAAGTGTCATCAACGACCCCATCAAAGGATATTTGTCTGTCATCCTCCCAGAATTCACTTCTCATTGGCGTCTGGTCCTGTCAATTCATCTTTTTAATTATTTTTTATTTTTATTTTATTTATTTATTTTTTATTTTTTATTTTTTTGAGGTGGAGTCTCACTCTGTCGCCCGGACTGGAGTGCAGTGGCCGGATCTCAGCTCACTGCAAGCTCCGCCTCCCGGGTTTACGCCATTCTCCTGCCTCAGCCTCCCGAGTAGCTGGGACTACAGGTGCCCGCCACCTCGCCCGGCTAGTTTTTGTATTTTTAGTAGAGACGTGGTTTCACCGTGTTAGCCAGGATGGTCTCGACCTCCTGACCTCGTGATCCGCCCATCTTGGCCTCCCAAAGTGCTGGGATTACAGGCTTGAGCCACCGCGCCTGGCCTAATTTTTATTTTTTGAGATGGAGTCTCACTCTGTCACCCAAGCTGGAGTGCAGTGGTGTGATCTCACCTCACTGCAACCTCTGCCTCCCAGGCTCAAGCGATTCTCCTGCCTCAGTCTCCCAAGTAGCTGGGACTACAGGTGTGTGCCACCACCTCCAGCTAATTTTTTGTATTTTTAGCAGAGATAGGGTTTCACCATGTTAGCTAGGCCAGGCTCAAACTCCTGGCCTCAAGTGATCTGCCTGCCTCGGCCTCCTGAAGTGCTGGGATAACAGATATGAGCCACCGAGCCTGGCTGATTAGTCTTTTCTTGATCCACTCTTCCCAGTGGATTTCTATGACTCCACAGCCTGGTGTCTCTCCTAAAACTGCCTTTTCAAAAAAATTATAACAGTAAGAAAATTACGACAGTGAAAGATTGGATCTCACTAATCCCCATCTTGCCTTTAACATCCAAAGCGCCTTTAATCATATCTGGGCTTGGGCCAAGCAAACTTTGGGAGACATTTAATTTATAGTTTAAATGATTATATCCCTTCTCCAAAATTCAACCGCCTTCGTAAAACTAATGAGAGACCACTAGGCTAGGAGAATGAGAAGAGCCTGAATTCTGCTGAAATGTAGACATCAACGATTACCAGCCATTATTCCAGAGGTCACAAGATTTGCAACCCCCCAATAACTCCTGCAGATAACATCACTATTATAGAAACTAAGATTGGTCTTTTGAGATAAGGTTTCAGGTTTGTGCATTTCTGACAACCAATGGCTCCACTTGGACCTGCCAAACTCCCTCTGGCCCCATCCAGAAGTGGACTCAGCAGACAAGGACCATTTTTCACACCCCTAGGATTGCATCCCCAACCAATTAGCAGCACCCCTAGAAAACCAAACACCGCATGTTCTCACTCATGGGTGGGAACTGAATAATGAGATCACTTGGACTCGAGAAGGGGAACATCACACACTGGGGCCTATTATGGGGAGGGGGGGAGGGGGAGGGGGAGGGGGGAGGGATTGCATTGGGGAGTTATACATGATATAAATGATGAATTGATGGGTGCTGACGAGTTGATGGGTGCAGCACACCAACATGGCACAAGTATACATATGTAACAAACCTGCACGTTATGCACATGTACCTTAGAACTTGAACTATAATAAAAATAAAAAAATAAAAAAAAGATTTAATATTAAAATTAAAAAAAAAAAAATTAGCAGCACCCCTACCCTAGACCCCTGCCCACCAAATTATCATTACCTCTGAATTTTCAGGGAGACCACGTTGAGTAACAATAAAACTCCAGTCTCTCATTCAGCTGGCTGTATGTAAAGTAAGCTCTTTCTCTATTGCAATTACCCTGTCTTGGTAAGTCAGCTCTATCTGGACAGCCAGCAAAATGAATTCACTGCACACGGTTACACTCTCATCTCTACCCCCTGTAGACTCGCCTCCTCTGTTGGAGTTCATCAAGGCTGGGTCTCTCCTGTTATTTTATCCTCTCTCCTTAGGTGATCTCAGTACTCCTCCAGGCTTCGATTATAGCTTACAGGATTGTGATTCACACATTTCAGTTTCCACCCCAGGCCCCTCCAGACATGTCCATCTGCCTGCTATGTTGACTTTTCCCTTGGGAGTCTTGAGGCAGCTCCAAGCTTACTGAAAAGAAATGAACTCAAGCTCTCCCCCTAGCCTGGTCCTCTTCCAGGATGAGCCAGCCTGGAAGACGGCACTGTCATCCACCCTGTTCTCAGGCCTGCCACCCAGGAGTCATCCTTAGCCCCATCTAATTGTCGGAGGTATTTGAACCACAGCAACTCCATCTTGAGTAGGGGATGGGTAAAATGAGGCTGAGACCTGCTGGGCTGCATTCCCAGACAGCCAAGGCATTCTTAGCCACAGGATGAGACAGGAGGTCGGCACAAGATACAGGTCATAAAGACCTTGCTGATAAAACAGTTTGCAGTAAAGAAGCCGGCCAAAATCCACTAAAACCAAGAGGGCAACGAGGGTGACCTTTGGTCGTCTTCCCTGCTACACTCCCACCAGTGCCATGACAGTTTACAAATGCCATGGCAACATCAGGAAGTTACCCTATATGGTCTAAAAAGGGGGGGCATGAATAATCTACCCCTTGTTTAGCACATCATGAAGAAATAACCATAAAATGGGCACCCAGCAGCCCTCAGGGATGCTCTGTCTGTGGAGTGGCCGTTCTTTCGTTCTTTTACTCTCTTAATAAACTTGCTTTCACTTTATGCTATGGACTCACCCTTAATTCTTTCTTCTGCAAGATCCAAGAACCCTCTCTTGGGTTCTGGATCGGGACCCCTTTCCTGTAACATAACCCATTTGGTGCCAAATGCATGAAGTGTTATCTTCCAGGTCTCTCAAAGCCATCCACTGTTCTCCATGCAGGAGAGTGTCACCAGGGCTGGCACAGATGGTTGCAGCACTGCAGAAAGGCCACCACCCAAGCCATTACCTCTCACCTGTTCATGAAAATACCAACTCATCTCCTTCCCTTTTGGCCTCTCCAAGCCATTTTCCAACCCACAGCTAAAATGGTCTCATTAAAATGCAAATCTAATCATGTTGCTCCTTTGCATAATTGCTCTGAGGGCGCAAGGTCTGGCCTCCGTCTCCCTGAGTCATCACCCATTATGTGTCCCTGATGTCCCCGTGTGGCCTGGCTCTTTCCTTCATTTTCCACATCATCCTTCAGCTCCAGCCACTGTGGCCTTCCTGCAGCTGCCCAGGTGTGCCGTGCTCCAGTATTAGTCCATGTTCATGCTGCTGATAAAGACATACCCGAGACTGGGTCATTTATAAAGAAAAAGAAGTTTAATGGATTCACAGTTTCACGTGGCTGGGGAGGCCTCATAATCATAGTGGAAGGCAAAAGGTATGTCTTACATGGCAGCAGACAAGAGAGACAGTGAGAGCCAAGCAAAAGGGGAAACCCCTTTTAAAACCATTGGATCTCGTGAGACTTATTCACTACCATGAGGACAGTGTGGGAGAAACAGCCCCCATGATTCAATTGCCTCCCACCGGGTTCCTCCCTAAACTTGTGGGAATCACGGGAGAAGAGATTTGGGTGGGGACACAGCCAAACCATATCAGCTGGGTGTGGTGGCGGGCACCTGTAGTCCCAGGTACTTGGGAGGCTTAAGGCAGGAGAATTGCTTAAACCCGGGAGGCAGAGCTTGCAGTGAGCCGAGATCGCGCCATTGCACTCCAGCCTGGGCGACAGAGTGAGACTGTGACTCAAAAAAAAAAAAAAAAAAAATGGTTTGGTGAGCTAGGGATAAGGGTGGCCAGGCAATGGGTGCTTGCTGCCAATTGGTGGGGTGAGAGATGAAATCCTAGGGCGCTGAAGCTATCCTCTTGTGCTGGTCACTTCTGGGTGTGGCCACAGGAGCAGGAGGCAGGTCCACACAGAGCCAGGTGTCAAAGATATCTCAAAGGCCAATCTTAGGTTCTACAATAATGATGTTACCTGCAGGAGTAATTGGAGAAATTGCATATCTTATGACCTCCAGAACAATAGCTGGCAATTGTTTATATTTACAGATAGTAGAAATCAGGCTTCTCTGTCCTCCTTGCCTGATGGTCTCTCACTAGCTTTACGAAGGCAGTTGAGTTTGGGGAAGAGCTATTATCATTTAAACTATAAACTAAATGTCTCCCAAAGTTGGCCCAGTCTAATCCCAAGAATAATTAAGGCAGCTTGAAGGCTAAAGTCAAGCAGGGGGTCGGCTAGATCAGATCTCCCCTGCTGCCATAATTTTCTCACTGATATAATTTTTGCAAAGGTGGTTTCGATTTGATGAATAAAATATTCTTTTAATTTGCATTTCCTTGGGAAAAGTGAACATTTCATATTTTGTAGCCATCTGAATGTCCTCACTGGTAACATTTTATGTCCCATGTCCTTTGTTCGTTCAGCCAGTCAAGTCTTAACATTTTTAAAATTCAGCTATATGAGGTTTTTGAGGATTTGTCTATCACACTTCATACAAATTATTTCTCCCAGTCTTTGCCTTTTGAGTTTATGTGATGTTTGATATATCAGATGCTTAAACATATTCTACAGTCAAGGATTTTTTGACCTTTCCTTTATGAGTTCTTACATGATGGTTCTGAAAGTGTGGTCTCTGGGCTAGCAGCATTAGCAGCATCTAATGAAACCACCTTTGCAAAACTATGACTGAGACAGTGAAAGATCCAACTTAACCGACTCCATCTTGCTTCTCACCTCCAAGCTGTCCTTGTTCATTCCTGGGCATAGGCTGAACTAACTTTGGGAGAAACTTAGTTTATAGCTTAAACAAAGACGGTAATGGCCCTTTCCCAAAGGCAGAACTCTTCTTGCCTGGGGACTAGAATGCCTTTGTAGAACTAACATTAACCACAACATTAGATATTATGGTTTAGGAGCCATGCAGCTGGAGGCTACAAGATTCTGACCCTCCCTAAATTGCTCCTAAGGTCAGCGCTCCAGATATTTTGTAGACCCTGCATTTGATGGATCAGTTGGTCCCACCCAGATCAATAAACTGGCTCATCTGATCTTGTGGTCCCCACCCAGGAACTGAGAGCACAACAAGACAGCTCCGACTCCCTATGATTTCATCTCTGACCAGTCAGCATTCTTGGCTCACTGGCTTCTTCCCAACCCCACAAGTTGTCCTTAAAAACTCTGCTCCCCAAATGCTCTGGGAGACTGATTTAATAATAAAACTCCAGTCTCCCACACAGCCAGCTCTGTGTGACTTACTCTTTCTCTATTGCAATTCCCCTGTCTTGATTAATTGGCTCTGTCTAGGCAGTGGGCATGGTGAACTCCTTAGGTGGTTACACTAGGAGTCTTTTAGAAATGCAAATTCTACTCACTGAAGACCTATGATATCAGGATATCAGACACTCTGAGGCTGACCCCAGTCATCTGTATTAACAAGTGCTGCAGGAGATTCTGATGCCAAGGAAAGTTGTGGAAGCCACTAGTCAAGAAACAGCTTCCTTACGTAAGCCTTCTTCTGAGCATTTTGTTTCTCCTGATTTCGTTTTGGTATGTAATAGAACTAAATGATGCTTTTCTCCCAAACCCCCACTGATTTAGGGTGCTTCCTTTATCTTAAGTTTTATAAACATTCAGAGTTGCCTCTGTGCTTTCATTCTTTTTTAAAAGCTTGAGATAAAATTCACATACCATAAGATTCACGCATTTAAAGTATACAACATTTCGGGGAGCCGGGCATGGTGGCTCACGCCTGTGAATCCCAGCATTTTGGGAGGCTAAGGAGGGTGGAGCACTTGACGTCAGGAGTTCAAGACCAGCCTGGCCAACATGGTGAAACCCTGCCTCTACTAAAAATACAAAAATTAGCCAGGTGTGGTGGCACATGCCTATAGTCCCAGTTACTCAGGAGGCTGAGTCATGAGAATCATCTGAACTCGGGAGGCGGAGGTTGTAGTGAGCCAGATCGCGCCACTCCACTCCAGCTTCAGACAGAGCCATACGCCATCTCAAAAAAAAAAAAAGTGTACACAACAGTTTGGGGACTTTCAGTATATTCAGACTTGTGCCAACATCACAGTGCTCCCACATTCTAATTTTAGTCATTTGCATCTTTTCTTTTGTTCCTGGTGAGTCTAACTAGAGGGTTGCCAATTTTGTTGATCTTTTCAAAGAACGAACTTACTATAATTTCACAGATTTTTCTCTATTGTTTCCTTCTCTGTATTTATTTCCACTCTAATGTTTATTATTTTCTTCATTCTGTTTGCTTTGGGTTTCATTTGCTCTTCTTTCTCTAGTTTCTTAAGGTAGAATGTTAGGTTATTGATTTGAGATATATCTTCTTTTCAGTGTAAGCATTAACTAGAAATATCCCTCTAAGCACTGATTTAGTAGTATTCCATAAATTGTGGTGTTTTTATTTTCATCCATCTCAAAGTATTTCCTAATTTCCCTAGATGATCTGTTTTTTGACCCATTGATTATTTAGGATTTTTAAAAATGTTTACATATTTGTGAATTTCTTACATTTTTTTCTGTCATTGATTTCTAATTTCATCCCATTGGTTGCAGAACATAACCTGTATATTTTCAGTCCTTTTTAATTTACTGAAACTTATTTTATAGTCTAACATATAGTCTATCCTGGAATGTTCCATGTGCCCTTGAGAATAATGTATTGCTACATGGAGTGTTCTGTTGTGTCTATTAGGTGGAGTTAGTTTATAATGTTGACCAAATCTTCTATTTCTTGCTGGCCTTCTGACCAGTCCTCCTATCTATTATTGGAAGTGGGGTATGTAAGTCTGTATTATTGTGGCCTTTCTTGTATACATTCTATCAGATTTTGCTTTATATATTTTGGAGCTCTATTTTTACATGCATGTATGTTTATAATCATTATATCTTTCTAGTAAATTGGTCCTCTTATCATTTTAAAATGTCCTTTGTTTTTAGTAGCAATTTTATCTTAAAGTCTCTACATATTTTTTTCACGCCTGTAATCCCTGCACTTTGGGAGCCCAAGGCGGGTGGATAATGAGGTCAGGAGTTTGAGACCAGCCCGGCCAAGATGGTGAAACCTTGTCTCTACTAAAAATACAAAAATTGGCTGGGCGTGGTAGCGTGCATCTGTAATCCCAGCTACTTGGGAGGCTGAGGCAGGAGAACTGCTTGAACCTGGGAGGCGGCGGCTGCAGTGAACTGAGATCGTGCCACTGCACTCTAGCCTGGGTGACAGAATGAGACTCCATTTCAAAAAAAAAAAAAAAAAAAAGTCTCTACATATTTTTAATATTGCTATAGCCACTCCAGCTCTCTTTTGGTTACTGCTTTCATGGGATATCTTTTTCCCCTCCTTTAACTTTCCACCTATTTGCCTTTGAATCTGAAGTGTGTCTCTTATAGACAGCATATAGTTGGATTTTTAAACAATTTTATCATCTTTTTAAAATTTTAGATTCAGTGGGTACATGTGCAGGTTTGTTACAGGGGTATAGAGCATGATGCTCAGGTTTGAGGCATGATTAAACCCATCACCCAAGTAGTGAGCACAGTACTCAACAAGTTTGTTTTCAACCATTGCTCCCCTTCCTCCCTCCCCCATTTTGTAGTCTGCAAGGTCTATTGTCCCCATATTTATGTCCATGTGTACCAGTGAAAACAATGCAGTAATTGGTTTTCTGTCTCTGCATCAGCTCACTGAGTAATGGCCCCCAGCTTCATTCATGTTGCTGCAAAGGACATGATTCCATTCTGTTTTTATGGCTATGGGGTATTTCATGGTATATATGTACTACATTTGCTTTTTTTTCAGACGGAATCTTGCCCTGTTGCCCAGGTTGGAGTGCAGTGCTGCAATCTTGGTTCACTGCAAGCTCTGCCTCCCGAGTTCACGCCATTCTCCTGCCTCAGCCTTCCAAGTAGCTGGGACTACAGGCGTCCGCCACCACGCCCAGCTAATTTTTTGGACTTTTAGTAGAGACGGGGTTGCACCGTGTTAGCCAGGATGGTCTCGATCTCCTGACCTTGTGATCCACCCAACTCAGCCTCCCAAAGTGCTGGGATTACAGGCGTGAACCACCATGCCTGGCCTTTTTTATTTTTATTTTTTTTTGAGACGGATTTTTGCTCTTGTCGCCCAGGCTGGAGTGTAGTGGCATGATCTCAACCCACTGCAACCTCCCCCTCCCGGGTCCAAGCGATTTCCCGCCTCAGCCTCCTGAGTAGCTGGGATTACAGGCATCCACCATCATGCCTGGCAAATTTTTGTATATTTAGTAGAGACAGAGTTTCACCATGTTGGCCAGGTGGCCTTGAACTCCTGGCCTCAAGTGATCCACCTGCCTCAGCCTCCCAAAGTGCTGGGATTACAGACATGAGCCACCGTGCCTGGCCACCACATTTTCTTTATCCAACCCACTGTTAATGGGTATCTAGGTTAATTCCACGTGGTTTGTAATAGTGCCGCAATGAACACAGTTAATCCATTCTTTCATCTCTATCTTTTGATTGGGGTGTTTAATCCATCCACATGTACCTATAAGGTAGAATTAATGTCTGCAATTTTTACTATTTTTTTTTTTTGATGTCTTATGATTATGCTGTTCTATTCCTCCACTGCTGTCATCTTTTGTATTCAACAGATATTTTCCATTGTATCTTTTAAAATTGTTATTTCCTTTACCGTATATATTTTAAATGTATTCTCTTGGTGGTTAGCCTGGGAATTATAATCAGCATCTTAAAACAATCTCTTCTGGATTCATATCCACTTAATTTCAATAGTGGCAGTCAAGAGTCACTCCAATACACCTTTTATTCTCTCCTCACTCCCTTGTGCTATTATTATCATACAAATTACATCTCTATATATTATAAGCCCATCAACACAATTTATAATTATTGCTTTAGGCAGCTGTCCTTTAAAACAGAAAAGTTACAAATAAAATGGTTTATATTGTCTTTCATCCTACCTACATAGTTAGGCTTGCTTCTGCTCTTTATTTCTTCATCTGAATGCAAGCTAATGTCTGGTGTTCTGGCTGGGCACGGTGGCTCATGCCTGTAATCCCAGCACTTTGGGAAGCCGAGACAGGTGGATCACCTGAGGTCCGGAGTTTGAGACCAGCCTGGCCAACATGCTGAAACCCTGTCTCTACTAAAAATACAAAAACTAGCCAGGTGTGGTTGCACATGCCTGTAATCCCAGCTACTCGGGAGGCTGAGGCAGGAGAATTGCTTGAACCCAGTAGACGGCGGCTGCAGTGAGTCGAGATCAGACCACTGCACTCCAGCCTGGGTGACAGAGCGAGACTCTGTCTCAAAAAAAAAAACAACAGTCTGGTGTCCTTGGTGTCCTTTCATTAAAGCCTGAAAAAAATCCCTTTAGTACCCCTTTGGGGAAGGTCTGCTAATGACAAATTCTTTGTTTATCTGGCAATGTCTTCATTTCTCTATTAATTCTGAAAAAGGGTTTAACTAGATAGAAAATTTTTGGCTAACCATCTATTTCAGCCTATCTTCTGGCCTCCATGTTTCCTGCTGAGAAGCCAGCTGCTAATTTTACTGAAGTTCAGTGGTTTATTTTGATAGATCATTTTCAGTTTGTGGTGAAATTCCGGTTGATTGTCAGAATTCTAAAATTGGTTTATTTTAGTTGTATGGCGCATATTTTCATTGTTTTAGAGGGAGAGTTCACTGAGGTCCCCACTCTGCCATTTTGGAACCGATCTCGTTTCATTTTAATGATTTAGGCAGCACATTTTAACATCTTATAAACCAACTTTCACTTCATAGTTATTTTTTTCAAAAATTTCTTAACTATCGTCTGTTTGGCTAATTTTTCAGTGGAATGTTAGAATCATTTGCTTAAGCTCCAAGAAGAAATTCTGATAGAATTTGGGATGTTACTTTGCAAACAAATCACCTTTTTAGAACATTCAGGTTTCCCATTTGCTCCCTTTTTTTTTTTTTTTTTTTTTGAGACAGAGTCTTGCTCTGTCCCCTAGACTGGGGTGCAGTGGTGCGATCTCGATCTCCGCTCACTGCAAGCTCTGCCTCCCGGGTTCACGCCATTCTCCTGCCTCAGCCTCCCGAGTAGCTGGGACTACAGGCACCCGCCACCATGCCCGGCTAATTTTTTGTATTTTTAGTAGAGATGGGGTTTCACCGTGTTAATCAGGATGGTCTCGATCTCCTGACCTCGTGATCTGCCCGCCTCGGCCTCCCAAAGTGCTGGGATTACATGAGTGAGCCACCGCGCCTGGCCTCGCTCCCATTTTTATACTGTTCAGCAAACTTACTGAATGTTTTCACGTAGATTGCACTTATTTTCCTTAGACATTTCATATGTTCTGTTGTGACTGTGAACTGGGTTTAATGTGCTGTTACTATAAATATGAATCAATACATCAGTATTTCCTGGGATGAAAGAAAAACACTCATTTAGGTACCTAAAGTTAATGGAATCAGAGGCCGGGCACGGTGGCTCACGCCTGTAATCCCAGCACTTTGGGAGGCCGAGGCAGGCGGATCACAAGGTCAGGAGATCGAGACCATCCTGGCTAACATGGTGAAACCCTGTCTCTACTAAAAATACAAAAAATTAGCCAGGCGTGGTAGCGGACGCCTGTAGTCCCAGCTACTCGGGAGGCTGAGGCAGGAGAATCACTTCAACCTGGAGGCGGAGGTTGCAGTGAGCCGAGATTACACCACTGTACTCCAGCCTGGGCAACAGAGTGAAACCCCATCTCAAAAAAAATACCTGGTGACTTCAAGAAAGATAATACTTCTGTGCTACTTTGTCACTATCCCATCTCTTGACTTAATTTTATATATATATTTGGTATTTAGTCTCTGTCTCTGGTACCTGGCACAGAGCTTTTGAAAACAATTAGCATACACAAATAGCCTCTTCAATCTCCGGGTGAATTTAGGATGAACTATATATGACATGGTGCTGTAAATTCTTCTACTTGTGGACTATTTTGGTGACCATCTTTCTGTCTCTGCAGTCTCTTAAGCAGATTGACTATGATGTATGTCACATTCAAGTTTGGTTGTGTAATAAAACAGTTTGCTTTCTGTTCAAAAAAAAAAAAAAAAAAAGAAACCCTTGCAATCTCCTGACTGACAGGGATGCTGGGTGTACCTTTTATCCTCATATTTGCTTTTTGACCCAGCTCCTGCCATCGAGCTCTGAATCTCTTGGAATGTCCTGGGTTACAGGAGCATCTTTTGTTCTAATGAAGTGGGCTTGTTCTTGGCGGGCTCCTGGATGGAGGCTGGCCACCAGAAGGACCGACATGATTAGAAGATCGGAACTTTCAGTCCCACTCCCAATCTGCCGCGACGCCTACCTGATGAAGCTTCCGTAACAACCACTAACTATGGCACAAGGGAGCTTCCAGACCGGTAAATACGTCAACATGCTGGGAGGGTGGCACAACTCAACTCCCCAGGGACAGAAGCTTCTGTGCCCAGGATCTTCCCAGATCGCCCTCTGTATCTTTTCATCTGCCTGTTCATTTGTATCCTTTAACATATCCTAATAAGCTGGGCGCGGTGGCTCAAGCCTGTAATCCCAGCACTTTGGGAGGCTGAGGTAGGCGGATCACTTGAGGTCACAAGTTCAAGACCAGCCTGACCAACATGGTGAAATCCTGTCTGTACTAAAAATACAAAAATTAGCCAGGCGTGGTGGCTCATGCCTGTAATCCCAGCTACTTGGGAGGCTGAGGCACAGGAATCGCTTGAACCCAGGAGGCAGAGGTTGTAGTGAGCTGAGATTGTACCACTGCACTCCGGCGTGGGCAACGGAGCAAGACTGCCTTAAAAAAAAATCCTAATAAATCAGCAATAGTAAGTGAATTGTTTTCTTGGGTTGTGGGCTACTCCAGCAAATTACTGAACCTAAGAATGGGGTTCCTCTGACTTATAGAGGAAGAACCTCTGATTTATGCCCATGTCAGACAGAAGTTGTGGGTAACCTGGGGACCCCCCTACCTGCAACTGGTGTCTGAAGTGAGGGGCAGTCTTGTGGGACTGAACTTTTTTTTTTTTTTTTTTTTGAGATGGAGTCCTGCTCTGTCACCCAGGCTGGAGTGCAGTGGTGCAATCTCCGTTCACTGCAACCTCCGCCTCTCAAGTTCAAGCCATTCTCCTGCCTCAGCCTCCTGAGTAGCTGGGATTACAGGTGCACACCACTACATCCGGCTAATTTTGGTAATTTTAGTAGAGATGGGGTTTCACCATGTTGCTCAGGCTGGTCTCCAACTCCTGACCTCAGGTAATCCGCCTGCCTCGGCCTCCCAAAGTGCTGGGATTACAGGTGTGAGCCACTGTGCCCAGCCTTGGGACTGAGCTCTTAACTCATGGAGTCTTTGTTAATTCATTAGCATCAGAATTGAACTGAACAGCAGGATGCCTGGCTGGTGTCAGAGAATTGACTGGTGTAGGAAAAAGCCCCACAAATTTGGTGTCAGAAGTGAAGGACTGACTGGTGTGAGTATAGAGAGAAAAACGATTGGTTTTTCCTGTATTTACTGATCCATGTAACAATACAGAAAAGTATTTTGATTCTACCATTTAGAAATAAGTATGGTGGGCCTGGGCTCAGTGACTCACCGCTGTAATCCCAACACTCTGGGAGGTTGAGGTGGGCAGATCACAAGGTCAGGAGTTTGAGACTAGCCTGGCCAATATGGTGAAACCCCATCTCTACTAAAACTACAAAAATTAGCCAGGTGTGGTAGCAGGCGCCTGTAATCCCAGCTACTCAGGAGGCTGAGGCAGGAGAACCGCTTGAACCCAGGAAGCGGAGGTAGCAGTGAGCTGAGATCACATCATTGCACTCCGGCCTGGGTGACAGAGTGAGACTCCATCTCAAAAAAGAAAAAAAAAAGAGAGAGAGAGAGAAATAAGTATGGTGGCTGGGTGTGGTGGCTCATGCCCGTAATCCTAGCCACTATGGGAGGATGAGGCAGGAGGATCTCTCGAGCTTAGGAGTTCAAGACCAGCCTGGGCAACATGGTGAGATCCTGTGTCTACAAAAAACATTAAAAAATGTAGCTGAGGCCGGGCGCGGTGGCTCAAGTCTGTAATCCCAGCACTTTGGGAGGCCGAGATGGGCGGATCACGAGGTCAGGAGATCGAAACCATCCTGGCTAACACAGTGAAACCCCGTCTCTACTAAAAAATACAAAAAACTAGCTGGACGAGGTGGCGGGCGCCTGTAGTCCCAGCTACTCGGGAGGCTGAGGCAGGAGAATGGCGTGAACCCGGACGGCGGAGTTTGCAGTGAGCCGAGATCCGGCCACTGCACTCCAGCCTGGGTGACAGAGCGAGACTCCACCTCAAAAAAAAAAAAAAAAAAATGTAGCTGAGCTTGGTGTGCGCCTGCAGTCCCAGCTACCCAGGAGGCTAAGGTAGGAGGACTGCCTGGGCCCAGGAGATTGAGGCTGCAGTGAGCTGTGATTGTGCTACTGCACTCCAGCTTCAGCACAGAGCAAGACCCTGCTGCAAAAAAAAAAAAAAAAAAAAAAAAAAAAAAAAGGTGCCCAGTTTTCATCTGGTTAGATAGATTATATATCTATGAATTTTAATTCAGCATAGAGAATAGTTACAAAAGGTGGGTCTAACAGGGTTTAGAACTACAGGGCTGGCCGGGCGCGGTGGCTCATGCCTGTAATCCTAGCACTCTGGGAGGCTGAGACAGGAGGATCACCTGAGGTCAGGAGTTCAAGACCAGCCTGGCCAACATGGTGAAATCCCATCTCTACTAAAAATACAAAAATTAACCAGGTGTGGTGGTGCATGCCTATAATCACAGCGATTCGGGAGGCTCAGGTAGGAGAATCACTGGAACCCAGGCGGCAGAGGTGACAGCGAGCCAAGATTAAGCCACTGCACTCCAGCCTGGGTGACAGCGAGACTTGGTCTCAAAATAAATAAATAAATAAATAAATAAATAAATAAATAAATAAATAAAAGAACTAAAAGCGTATAATTGGATTGGTTTTCGAACAAAGGATAAATGCTTGCAGGGATGGAGACCCCGTTCTCCACGATGTGCTTATTACTCATTGCATGCTTGTATGAAAACATCTCATGTACCCCATAAATATATGCACCTACTATGTACCCACAAAAATTAGAATAAAAATTTAAAAAAAGAAAACTCATGCTGTAAGTCTTTACAAAAGATTATTTTACTAATTCGATTTTTTGCATAAAAGACTGTTAAAAGGCCTTGCTAACTTGAAAACAATTTTGAGTATTTATGATCCTTCCAACTTGAAAACGGCTGAACCTGAAAGAACAGATTGTGCAAAGCAGCGAGGGCCACAGGAGCGAAAGACGACGGAGACCCGCCATCTGGTCGTGATACGAGGCCCGGACAGTGACTTCCTAAACAAAAACAAATGATCCTCTTTAGTCCAAAGTGTGTTTGTGAGACTAATGACCCCCTGCCCTCACATGGCCACTCCTCTTACAGCAGACAGCTTCACTCCGCTGCAGCCCTGCGGTCTGCGGTAATTTACATGGGAATGAGTTGAGATCTAGCAGTTTCAGATCCGATGCAATTTTGTGAAGGGTTGGTAATAAGCCAAAACTCAAAACTATGCAGTATTTAAAAATAATTGAGAGTTGTGACAACTTCGATTCTTTTCAGGAGGCGTTGTCTTAAGATACAGGAAAGGGATCAAGCTCTTATCTTAGAAGGCGCAGACACGGTTAGCTCAGGGTAGTGCAATTCAATGCTAAGTGGCTGCTCCGTGAAATCCAAGGGCCCAGTAAGAGGAAGAAGCCCAGAGATTTCTACCTTGTCTGACACTCTCGGGACTGGCATTCTGGTAGGTCTTACAAGTTATAATACAAAACTATCAGTTAAATTCTAATAATGACTGTGTAGTTCCTCCCCCAAAATAATTTTCCTCTTAGAAGTAAAATCAGGAAAGGGGCTGAGTTCTGAAAAGAAACATCGGGGCTGTGGCCCAGGCCCCGAGTGTGGATGCTGTTCCCCGTGTCCCGGTGTTTACTGCCTTATCATCTCCTTTGTATGAAAGTATAATTTATGTAATTCGTCCTTGGAAGAATCACAGTGGTGTTCAAGAAACTTTTGAGGCCATCCAAGTTTTTGTCCTTCAGTACCTTGAAATCAGATAATCTCAACATCCAGAAATAGCCTTTGATTTGTTCTTTCTCTGATGTCTTGTGTCCTTGGGATCAAAGCCTCTTTCATTGGCACCAAATAATGCCCAGTGAGGAGTTCTGGCCATATAATCCTTTGCGCTGAACGTTTTTGATCCACCACTATCTTCATATTCCTGGATGAGCTCCTGGAAGCGGTTATAATCGATCCACGTCCACCATTCACCACCAATTTTAAACTGGAAAGAAAAAAATGTGTCAAGTCAAGTCAGAAGTAAAAACATCCCTAGGAAAAAAAAGAACGCTTTTAAAAATCATGAACAAGTCTGATCTTTTCTATCACATCAAAAACAACAAAAACAAACACAAAAAAACCTCTTTCATGGTCCAGACATGACTTCCTATCAAAGCAAGATGCGCTACAACCACAGGAGAGCTTCCTTTACCTTGGGCCTGCAGTCTTGCTGGGCCCTGAAGACAAGTCAAGTTTATCTCGAGCAGTCACGCTGACACAGGGTTAAATGTTTCGGTGTTACCACGTGGCTAATTCAAACTGGTTCTAATTCCTGCTGTTGCCCCTTATGATCGGTTACAAATTTTCAAGGCTGTGTTAACAGCACCTTGTGGAATCCTTTTTAGACTCAACTTGGCTTGAGTTATTAGTGAAGGTTTTATCAATAACTTCTAATTCAAAAATGCTAACTAAATGACTCAAACTAGCTTTTCTGGCCTAACGTGGATACGATATCTCATTAGTGGAAAGCCTGAAGAACTTCAGTTCAGTAAGAGGGGATAATCCAATTTGTACTCTTTTAAGAAAATTGCTTCTCAAAAGTCACGGTGAAATAATGACCTGGAATGAAGAAAACAAAGTTGAAGAGGCTCGTAAGGAATACTAATTGAACTGTGAAGGCTTTTAATTCAAAGCATTTGTTTGGCATTCATTTGTGTAAATGTATTAACTAATACGCTGACACCTGACTCAAAAACAGACAAGTACTTGTCATGCCACTGTCTTTTTAAAAACTCCGACTAACAGCCGGGCACGGTGGCTCACGCTTGTCATCCTAGCACTTTGAAAGGCCGAGGCGGGTGGATCACCTGAGGTCAGGAGTTCAAGACTAGCCTGGCCAACATGGTAAAATCCCATCTCTACTAAAGATACAAAACTTAGCCGGGCATCGTGGTGTGTGCCTATAATCCCAGCTACTTGGGAGGCTGAGGCAGGAGAATCGCTTGAACCCGGGAGGTGGAGGTTGCAGTGAGTCAAGACCATGCCACTGCACTCTAGCCTCAGTGACAAGAGTGAAACTTCGTCTCAAAAATAAAAATAAAAAAACTCCAACTAACTAAATGAACTAAGGAACAATTTCCTGTTCTAGCCACAAAAAAAGAAAAAAAAATTGAAAATATTAAAATTTAGAATATTAAAATATGCTGAATTTAAATGACATCTGATTTTTTACCCACTAGCTAAGAGCTTTCTAGGGGGAAAATGCTGAATACGTGGTAAAGTTTAATTACTCTAAGAATTAGAAGTTTTCTTGTAATAAGACCATTCTTGGAAATGATGCCTCAAGGGCTCTGTGAACTCTGCAACCCAAGATGTAAAATTTATATCTCACCATCATTTTCTCTCCCGAGACAGACTGTCCCTGAAGTGCTGTCTACTGTTGTGGAAGCAATCACTGTCATTCCCAGGCACTGAGCCTCAAAAATTGCAGAGTCAAAGGTGACCTTTTCCCTGGCCCCTCACACCTCCATCGATTCTCCCTGGGCAGCACTTCTGCTGCCAGTGGCGTGACTTGGTCACGCAGGCCCTTCCTCTGGGCCGCAGCCACCGTCTTCCAGCCGACTGACTTTCTGATTCCAGCTGTGGCTTCTCTCAACTTCCCACAGATGGCCTGAGACTGTGCCGACAGCAGAAATGATGCCCATGATCCTGAATGTAAAGTCTGAGTATCAAATCTCCATCTCTTCATGAGCTGTGGCCCTCTCAGGTGACACCCATGCTGTCCCCTCTAACTCACATGTCCTTCATCCTTTGCTCTGGGAAGTCTTCCTAAATCCTGTTCGTTCGGTTGCAGTGAGATAGTTTCCGTGTTAGACAGTTTCTGTCGGTTTTCCGGCCACAGGACCTCACTGTCCTGAATGTCCACAGACACTGTAATGGCCCCTGCAGTTTCCTCCTGCATTCCACCCCACCACGCCTGCTGGCTCTGTGAACATATGAACTTAACAACATACGCCGTCACCCAGGACATGCGAGGGCCCAGCCCTTCTTCCTCACCTCTTAACAAAGCTAGAAGAGCATAGAAAGAATCAAAATTCCACCCCTTCCACTGACATCTTGAGACATGATGGGATTTTGCTGCTATTGGCCCCGTAGAATGGAAGGGAATGCTTCACTGTGTATTCATGACAGAGGCAAGACACTCACCCTTGACCGAGCCTGGGGTGACTGACATGACATTAACATGTAATTCAACATATATGGCAGTCAAATGAGGCCAAAAATGATGATCCATCCATCAACATAGGCCAACTGGGCCAACTATGGACTTGGCCTAGTCACATACATTTCAAAAATAATTATAATACAACATAGCATGTATAGTGAGTGAGGTTATATACAAGGCACTTGGGGAATACAGGGACATGTGTGATAAATCACACAAGCTTGGCCCTGTAGAGGAGTCTTTTGGGGGATCCCAGTGTTGCTTGCTGAAAGAAAGAGATGACCATACTCTCTTCTTCCCTATTTGTGTCCCTTTGGTGTTTCAATTTCTAGGTCTGAAGTCTGACCCCTCTGGTTCATAATCCTGATGCTCCTTCACCCTCAAACTCTAACATGATCATTTGCCATGGGTGTTCTAAGAGAGAGTAAAGGATTAGTTTGCGCAATACAATAGACAATTTTTTTTTTAACCATACCTACAGTCAAAAATATACTTTATATCTCGATCTAGTACATGCAAATATACACACACAAGCTGGGAATACAACTTTCACAAAACTGCAGGCAATGCATTTCAAACTGCTGGCTGCAACTCACAAAACCAACCTCCTGACTTTCAAAATGCAGTTTGAAAACTTCTGCACTAAAAAATCTGGTTTCTTTTGACTCTAAAACTCTACTCTGGTTTAAAACGGAAGAAATCTCAGTTGCACAGGTAGGACAACTGTAAGCTAAAATCTAACAACTTACTGCCCTGATTCCCAAAGGCTAAAAAAACTAACTGGAAGACCAGGTAAATGCAGGACAAAGCAGGAGTATTAGCTCAGGCTGCTGTAACAAAATGCCATAGTGTGGGTGGCTGAAACAACAGAAAATTCTTTTCTCACAGTTCTGGAGGCTGGAATTCCAAGGTTCTGGCTAACTCAGTTTCTGGTGAGGGCTCTCTTCCTGTCTTTGCAGGCGGCTGCCTTCTTGCTCTGTCCCACATGGCCTTTCCTTGGTACATGTACATGGAAAGTGAGTGAGCAAGTGACTTGAGCCTTCTCATGTCTCTTCTTCTTCTTCCTTTTTTTTTTTTTTTTTTAAAGAAATAGGTTCTTACTCTAACACCTAGGCTGGAGCGCAGTGGTGCAACTATAGCACACTGCAGCCTCAATCGTGTGGGCTCAAGCCATCCTCCCACCTCAGCCTCCTGAGTAGCTGAGACTACAGGTACATGTCACCATGCCCAGCTAATTTTAAAATTTTCTGTAGAGAAAGGGTCTAACTATTTTGCCCAGGCTGCTCTTGAACTCCTGGCCTCAAGTGATCCTCCCACCTTGATTTCCCAAAATGCTAGGATTACAGGGGTGAGCCACGGCACCCAGCCATGATGTCTCTTCTTATAAAGACACTGATCCTATCAGATCAGGGCTTACCCTTATAACTTCATTTAATCCCAGTTGCTTCCTTTGAAACCCCATCTCCAAATACAGCCGCACTGGGAGATAGGACCTCAACCTATGAATCTGGGAGGGGAGGGGGGCACAAATATTCAGTCCTTAAGAGTAAGTTATTCTGAAATGAACGGAGCCACTAGACCCAAAAGACAAAACTGAACCACATGTGTCTCCTCTCAGGGGCAATCTGAGACGAATCATACTGAATAATCACAGCTCAGAAAAAAAGTGTTCCATGTAAAAGGCAGAAGCTGAAAAAGCAAAATTTGGTATGATTGACACACAAACAGTGCTGAGAGACAGCTGCATGAATAGAGGCATGAAACCTCAAACTGTAAAATCCAAGGTTAAGTATCCTGAGACACGAGGTCACCCTGCTAAAAGAATCTCTCAAATCCAACAGTAAGGGAAGAACGGAATCTATGCAGAATTACAAATAAACTCAAAAGGTCATAGATGATCTTAAAAACACACGAGCCCAATAAGGTACAGGCCTGACTTAATAAAGCCAGGCTGCTAAGGGTCTGTGGCCTTGCTGGCTAGATAAGGCACTGCAGGCTCGCACTCTCTGCGAGAACCAAACTGCTGTACAAAGGGCCTTGTTCTCCTTATGTTCTCATCTTTCACAAAGGGAGAATTTCACTAAGCAATAATAACAGCATAGGTTCTCTGTTAGTGTAAATGTTTAAAAAGATTCCATTAAAGATGGTAGATTAAATGCATGCATTTGCTATCACTTCCTCTTGAAATCCCACTAAAATGATAGTAAGAACATTTTAACAAGATATGTAATATAAAAATAAAGCTATTGGGAGAGGAGAAAACAGTATTGGACTTTTAGAAGCTAAAAAGATGATTGGTGAGCAAACTGGTTTAGCAGACCCAAGAGAGCTGAATCCTAAGCTAGCAAATAGAGAAATCCAAGATTCAGCCCAATTTATGCTTTAGAATTCCTCAAAGGCTCAGAAACTGGCTGCAACAGTCGCCCCAATAGGAAGCATGGATTGAGGAGGTACCAAATCCACTCCCCACCAAAAACCCAAAGGCAGGTTTATATTCGGTTTAAGACATGATTAGAATCTCAAGTTCCTGACCCCCTTGCACATATTCACAGCTGAGCACCTACCCACTCCATGCCCTGACAGATGCTCGGAGGTTTCTTCTCAGAAGACAATTCAGAAAGGATCTATGGTCTGTGGGACAGCAGGTATAGCTGAGGGCAGGGCTGCCATAATAAAACTATTCCCTTTCCTGTTTCTGGACCACCAGGGACCACTGCAAGCTGCAGAAAATGACAAGACCCTACTGACCAGCCCAAGAAGACAGATTGCAAGATACTGAGGTTGGGATTCCCTAAGGAAATGATCCGGTAGATCACTCCAAGATAGAGTCAAGCCCTATCTTAGGGTGCTCTTTATTTATTATTATTTTTATTTATTTATTTTTGAGATTGAGTCTCGGTCTGTTGCCCAGGCTGGAGTGCAATGGCGCAATCTCGGCTTCACTGCAACCTCCACCTCTCTGGTTCGAGCGATTCTCCTGCCTTAGCCTCCCGAGTAGCTGGGATTACAGGCATGCACCACCATGTCCGGCTAATTTTTGTATTTTTTGAAGAGATGGGGTTTCGCCATGTTGGCCAAGCTGGTCTTTAGTCTCCCACTCTCAAATACAAGCATATAACCAATGACCATCAGCCACCTCAGAAAAACTTCTAACATGATAGAGGGATAAAAAGAAAAAGAGGCCGAGCGCGGTGGCTCACGCCTGTTATCCCAGCACATTGGGAGGCCTAGGCGGGCAGATCACCTGAGGTCAGGAATTCGAGACCAGCCTGGCCAACACGATGAAACCCCGTCTCTACTAAAAATACAAAAATAAGCCAAGTGTGGTGGCAGGCGCCTGTAATCCCAGCTACTCGGGAGGCTGAGGCAGGAGAATCACCTGAACCCAGGAGGTGGAGGTTGCAGTGAGCCGAGATCTTGCGATTGCACTCTACCTTGGGTGACAGAGCAAGACTCTGTCTCAAAAACTAAATAAACAAACAAACAAAAAGAAAAACATAAACTGAGCCTACGCAGGGAGAAAATGACACAAACAAAAACTAACTAAACTGAAACAACTATTATTAATATCCTTAAAGAAATGAAAGAAAATACTGCATTCATTTTAAAACTATGCTATAAAAGGAACATTAAAATAATTTTTAAAAGACTTTAGATTATTAAAATAATTTTTAAAAGACTTTAGATTTTTAAAATATGGGAGCATAAATGAAGGACTCACAAGAAAGTTAAGAAACAAAATTAAGAACATTTTCTAGAGTGTAGAGCAAAAAAGACAGAAAGATAGAACATAGGAAAGAAAAGGTGTTCTAATTTAATTTTTATTTTTATTATGTTTTTTAAGATAGAGTCTCACTCTGTCACCCAGGCTGGAGTGTGATGGCGTGATCTCAGCTCACTGCAACCTCTGCATCCCAGGTACAAGAGATTCTCCTGCCTCAGCTTCCAGGGTAGCTGAGACTACAGGCATGTGCCACCACGCCTGGCTAATTTTTTGTATTTTTAGTGGAGACGGGGTTTCACCATGTTGGCCAGGGTGGTCTTGAACCCCCGACCTCAGGTGATTCACCTGCCTTGGCCTCCCAAAGTGCTGGGATTATAGGCGTGAGCCACTGCACCTGGTAGAAAAGATTTTTTTTTTTTTTAAATATTAAAGAACTAGTTCATAAGACCCAATTTAAAACTTTTCTTTTTAGTAGTTCTAGACAGAAAGGAGAAAAAAAAAACAGAAGAGAGGATATATTCATTGAAATAATTCTGGAAATGTTAAGAAGTGAAGGACATGAGTTTCCACATTAAAGGTGTCTACAATGGATAAAACCAGACACACTGTCTGAAGCACATTACAGTGAAATTTCAAAACAATGGAGACAAAGAGAAAAATCTAATGAGAAACACATGGTCATACACAGAGGATTAAGAATCTGAATGCCTTTTGAGTTCTCAATTACTGCAAGGAAAGCTGAAAGACAGTAGGTCCAACCTCAAAGGGGGAATAGTTTCCAGCCAAGAATTCTATATCCAAATCAAGTGTGTAGGGAGAATGAAAACACGTTTAGACATTTAAGGTCTGGAAAAGTTGTACTTTTTACATACCAGTTTCTTAGGAATCTCCTAGAAGTTGCACTTCCTGTAAATGAAGGAGTAACTTTAGGAAACATGGGATCCCAGAAACTTTTCACTCAAGACAGAGCTGGTGATCCCAGGAAAACAGCTGTGAACTAGGTGGTAGAAAGTGAACTGTCCAAGGTAGGTGGATAAGAAAGTGTCCCTGCAGAGACTTCTTCAAAAAGAGGAACCTGATAGCAAATCCAACAAATCTGAAAGTCTGAGAGGCAATATATTTGAGATGGCAGAGAGCTGTTAGCAAAAGAACACAGAAATCTAGATGAAGAAAATAATAAAAGTTAACCAAAGGTGGCGCTGGAAACAAATAGCAATTGCAGGAGATGGCATGGCTTGGCTGTGAACAGTGTTCACATGGTTATAATAAAGCAAAAACCAATCATCTAAATAAAAAACTGGTATGTGTATGACAGGAGGGTAGGAGAATGGGAAAGGATGTTCCAGGAGGACGTAGAAGCAAGCTCGAGCCTCATCTTCCATGGTACACAGTAAAGAGATAATAAGCGGCCAGGCATGGTGGCTCACACCTGTAATTGCAGCACTTTGGGAGGCTGAGGTGGGTGGATCATTTGAGGTCAGGAGTTCAAGAACAGCCTGGCCAACAAGGTGAAACACCGTCACTACTAAAAATATAAAAACTGGCCGGGTGTGGTGGTGGGCTCCTGTAGTCCCAGCTACTCAGGAGGCTGAAGCAGGAGAACTGGTTGAACCTAGGAGGCAGAGGTTGCAGTGAGCTGAGATCGCACCACTGTACTCCAGCCTGGGGGACAGAGCGAGACTCTGCCTCAAAAAAAAAAAAAAAAAAAAAAAAGATAATAAGCAAAATGGTGAATTGGGGGTGCAGGAGTGAGCAGCTATGTATGCTATTTAGAGATATGGAGATAAATACCAAATGAATCACCTAGAAAATCTGAAAGTGGTTGTTGCTTGAGAGGGGGAAATGGAGGTGTGTTTGTGTTTGAGGAGGGTACAAGGAACTGCTGTTTTTTGTTTTTGTTTTTAATAAACTTGGACTTTTAAACTGTCTACATAGAATTTTGACAAAACTAAAAATAAGGTTTAAAATAGTGGTGACTGTATCCATCCAAGAAAGGAAAAAGCACATCAACAACCTCAGCCAAAAAATGTAGGGCAGAGGAAAGGAGAGGACTAGCAGGCAAACAGTAGTGACGAATCCTTGTGAAGTGTCCTACTGGGTACTAGGTGCTATGTTTGGTTCTCTATCTTGTGTAATCCACATAACAAACATGTTGTAGTTACATTCCTATCTTTAGAATGAGAGCAAAAGTCCAAAAAAAGCTAAGTGATAGATGTGCTTAGGCCATATCCTCAGGAAGTAGAAGGGCCAAGATTCAAATTGGAGGGTGTTAAAGAGACATGGCCATTACATGATCCCATGCTACTGGTAGCCTTCAAACTGGAAAATGACAGAACTAATAGTCATGTCTTTCAAATATTTCTCAAGGAAACTGCAAAGAGAGGATTTTTGTTTTGTTTCGTTTTGTTTTGTTTTGTTTTAGAGACATGGTCTTCCTCTGTCGCCCAGACTGGAGTGCAGTGGTGCAACCATAGCTCACTACAGCCTCAACTTCTTGGGCTCAAGGATCCTCCCTCCTCAGTCTCTGGAACAGCTGGGACTACAGGTGCATGACACCATATCCAGCTAATTCGTTAATGTTTTGTAGAGAGACAGTCTTGTTATGCAGCCCAGGATGGTTTTGAACTCCAGGGCTCAAGCAATTCTCTTACTTCAGCCTCTTAAAGTGCTGGGAATACAGATGTGAGTCACCTCACCTGGCTGAGAGTTGGTTTTATTTTGTTTTACCCCTGGACTTATTTGTATGCAATATCTTTAAGTTAACTCCCTTTGTTTAACTTATCTAAAACTTACAGAAAACAGTGTATATTCCAAATTCTTTTTTTCTTTTTGGGGGGGTGAGGGGGACAGAGTCTCACTCTGTTGTCCAGGCTACAGTGCAGTGGCACAACCTCAGCTCACTGCAACCTCTTCCTCCCAGGTTCAAGAGATTCTCCTGTCTCAGCCTCTGGAGTAGCTGGGATTACAGGCACGCACCACTAAGCCCAGCTAATTTTTGCATTTTTAGTAGAGATGGGGTTTCGCCATGTTGGCTTGGCTGGTCTCGAACTCCTGACCTCAGGTGATCCGCCAACCTCGGCCTCCCAAAGTGCTAGGATTACAGGCATCAGCCACCATACCGAGCCTATATTCCAAATTCTTAAGGTACTTCAACTTCTCTTGCCATTCATTCTAAACAAAGAGCGCACTGAGAAGCGTACTGTCTGCTAATTATTTCTCTACTCAAGTACAGCACAAGAGAGGCCTTAGGCAAACAAGGGGGGCCAAAAGCTTTTTATGCAGACCTCTCATCAGTGTGCTCTGCCTTTGATCTGTTTGATTTTATTTACAAGCTTCCATCTCTTCTCAGAAAATAATAACTAAAAAAATAAAACTGCCACAGTGAAGGATATTCTCCTCCCATTACATGAATTAGTTCCTAACAGTTACAGGCAACAGGTTGCAGATGAAGAACCCATCAGTTTCCCTTGTAACTTCTCCATAGACTCATCTATATGGGAGATCCAGTCACCTCAAACTCAAAATGTCACAAACAAAAAATTTGTATCATTCGGCTGGCTCCCAGCCACTGTCTCAAACCAGGTTCTGCTGAAAGTTGTTCCAGCTTTTGTTATAAATACTGCAGAGTCACTGAAAAAGTTCTAATCATACAAAGGTCTCAGTTCTACACATTCAAGAGTTGAAATAAGAAGGAAATCCTATATCTGAGCTGAACAAAAGCACCCCACGAGCTATTTATTAGCATCAACATTGGAGGCAGTTTGTGTGACTATTCCTCCATGTAACACTATACCATTCTTTATTTAAAAGCAAATAGTCAGAACCTTTACGAAAAAGCCTTTACTAAGAAACTGCTTCATATGGTTTGGCTCTGTCCCCACCCAAATCTCATCTTGAATTGTAGTTCCCACCATTCCCATGTGTTGTAGGAGGGACCGGGTGGGAGGTAATTGAATCATGAGGGTGGGCCTTTCCTGTGCTATTCTCGAGACAGTGAATAAATCTCACAAGATCTGATGGTTTTATGAAGGGGAGTTTCCCTGCACAAGTTCTCTTCTCTTGTCTGCCGCCACGTGAGACGTGCCTTTCACCTTCCGCCATGAATGTGACGGCACCCCAGCCACGTGAACTGTGAGTCCATTCAACCTCTTTTTTCTTATAAATTACCCAGTCTGGGGTATGTCTTTATCAGCAGCGTGAGAACAGACTAATACACGGCTATAGGCAAGGCACAATTCTAGATGCTTTTTATACTTCACTTCATTTAGCCATCACAATCACTCCATAAAACAGAGCTACTCCCATACTGCAGTTAAGAATGAGAAATGGTGAAACAAGGATGGGAAAACACATACACCAGTGCAAAGTTCAGGGGCCCCCAAGACCACCTCCAGATTTAACGGTTAGCTAGTAGGACCCACAGAACTCTCTGAAAGCTGTTCATGTATGTTTTATTATAGCATAAGGACACACATTAATGCTAACCGAGGGAACAGGCACGTGGGACCGAGTCTAGGAGAATTCCATGCTTGGAACTTCCAGTTGTCCTACTGCAGAGGGGTTATAGACAGAGCTAACTTCTTCCAGCAGGGATGTGTGATGATATACATAGAGTGCTGCCAACCTTGGAAATGCACCTGAGTCTTGGTGTCCAAAGATTTTACTGTGGCTCAGTCACCTAGACACGGTTGATTGGCACATGTCTGACCTTAATTTCCAGCCCCTCCAGAGGATGAGCCAATAACTGCATGGCCCAAAGCCCCAACCATATGAAATCATTTGGTTGGCAGAGAATATCTGGTGTGGGGGCTGGGCATGGTGGCTCATGCCTGTAATCCCAGTACTTTGGGCAGCTGACGTGGGAAGATCACCTGAGGTCAGGAGTTTGAGACCAGCCTGGCCAACATGGTGAAACCCCGTCTCTACTACAAATACAAAAATTAGGTGGGTGTGGTGGTGCACACCTGTAATCCCAGCTACTTACGAGGCTGAGGCAGGAGAATCGCTTGAACCTGGGAGGCAGAGGTTGCTGTGAGCAGAGATCATGCCACTGCACTCCAGCATGGGCAACAGAGTGAGACGCCATCTCAAAAACAACAACAACAACAACAACAACAACAACAAAACAAAACACAAACAAACAAAAAAAAACAAAAAAAAAGGATCTGGTGTGGCCCAAGGCCTATAAATAAACAAAGGTACTCTTATCAGGCAGGACATTCCAAGGGCTTAGATATTACCTCCTAAAAGCTGTGGGCAAGGTCAGCCCTTTGTTTGGGTAAAATTCATCTATCTGCACAATCAGATTTCAAAGGCCATATATAATAGACAAAATGGAATAAAACAAAAATAAAAAAGAACACTAATGCAAAACGAATCATTCATATTATTTTCATTTCTACACTCAAGGGCTTTTATGTGATCTTAGTGTCAATTACTATTTTCTAGATGGGTCTTCCAAACATACAATCACACTTACAAGCCAAACAGCAGGGGAAGTACTGGTGAAAGGAAAGAAGAGCGGCTGCCGGACCTTCTCACAACTCAAAGTTAATGTTAACTGCATGGGAGCAGAGGAAGTCCAGGGGTAGTCTGAGGGAGAAGTGATTTTGGAATACTGAGGGGTGACTTTTAGACTACAAAAAAAGAGTGTTACTGTAACTGCCCAGTGGGTTCACCTTGCCCACTGCCTAGACAGAGCCAATTTATCAAGACAGGTTGCAATGGAGAAACAGTAATTCACAAAGAGCCAGCTATTCGGGAGGCTGGAGTTTTACGATTACTCAAATCGGTGTCCCTGAGCATTCAGGGAGCAGAGTTTTTAAGGACAACTTGGTGGGTGGGGGGAAGCCAGTGAGCCAGGAGTGCTGATTGGTCAGAGATGAAATCACAGGGAACTGATGATGTCCTCTTGAGCTGAGTCAGTTCCTGGGTGAGGGCCACAAGATCAGATGAGCCAGTTTATTGAGCAGGGTGGTGCTGGCTGATCCATCAGCAAGGTCTGCAAAATTTCTCAAGCGCTGATCTTAGGGGCAGTTTAGGGAGGGTCAGAATCTTGTAGCCTCCAGCTGCACGGCTCTTAAACACTAACTTCTAATCGTGTGGCTAATTTCTTAGTCTTACAGAGGCCATCTGGTCCCTAGGCAAGAAGGAGGTTTGTTTTAGGAAAGGGCTGTTATGTCTTTGTTTTAAATTATAAACTATAAATTATAAACTAAGTTCACAATTATAAACTATAAACTATAAATTGTAAACTAAGTTCCTCCCAAAGTTAGTTCAGTCTACGCCCAAGAACGAACAAGGACAGCTTGGAGGCTAGAAGCAAGATGGAGTTGGTTAGGTGAGATCTCTTTCATTGTCGCAGTCATAATTTTCAATGGTGGTTTCATTACAGTGGTATCTTTTGAACTTCCCAGATTTATTGAAATTTGTGCTTGCTGGTTGTAGCTACAACTGTATAGCTTCTTCTTTGGATAAGAAGAGGAAGAGATCACAAGGGCAGAGTTGAGATCGCCTGCAGTGATGGAATGCTGAGAGCTGTTGCCACCCTCTTCTGAGTTTACTGGTAATAAGTAGGATACACATGGTAACAGTTGCCTGTGGAACCGTTTTGAGAGACAAAACTATAACCATAAGATTACATTCTCGATATATCCAAGTGCAATTCTAAAAGTTTATCTGGAAACTCATTTTCTGAAGTTTCAAAATTAACCTCCAATTTTGTTGGAGTGGAACTAATCCTCTGAGCAGTGTTACCAAAATGCCAATTTCCTCTGATATTTCTCTAAAAGCAACTGCTGCTGGGAGCAATCAGGCCTCTGATGAGGGTGAGTTCCCCATGTACCACAGTCACTAGGTTTTGCTAAGACAACACTGCACAAAACCTAAATGGAGATACGCAAGTCCCTTCTTATTCCAAGATAGGAGGGTATGGGGGAGGTGATAGCTCTTCTTCCCCTGCCTTTACAGACTACAAGTTTTATATCTCCAAGAAGGAGGTCCCTGTGATCAGTGCCTAATTATCTACAGGGTCTGAATTATGGCCAGACTCTCAGAGCTAATGATCATGGAGATCAAGGAGACTGCTGTTGGCTATGCTGGGACAGGGACTCTGTCTCTTATTTCCAAAGGACATTTCACCTTCCCTACCTTGTCTGTACAATGTACTTGTTCAAAGTAGGCTTTGTATTTTGAAACACTTGGGAATTCTAGCTGTGTCCTATTTGCCCCTGGACAAGACTTGTACTTTTTTTTTTTTGAGACGGAGTCTTGCTCTGTCGCCCAGGCTGGAGTACAGTGGCGCAATTTTGGCTCACTGCAACCTCTGCCTCCTGGGTTCAAGTGATTCTCCTGCCTCAGCCTCCCAAGTAGCTAGGATTACAGGCACATGCCACCATGCCCACCTAATTTTTATATTTTTAGTAAAGATGGGGTTTTGCCATGTTGGCCAGGCTGGTCTTGAACCCCTGACCTGAGGTGATCCACCCGCCTCAGCCTCCCAAAGTGCTGGGATTACAGGCATGAGCCACTGCACCCGGCTAGACTTGTACTCTTTTAAGCCTCAGTTTCCTCCTCTGGAATATGAGAAAAATTAGTATGCATGATCCAACAGACTTTTGTAAGGATTAAATGAATTACGGCATGTGTAGTGCTTACTACAGTAACCTTAATAAATGTTACTGGTTGCTGAATTTATCAGCAGACTCCAAAACTAAGGAATGACACCAGACATTTTTTTCGTGGTGATGAAAGACACTAGAAGATAATGAAATAATTATGTAGGAAGGCAACAGAGGAATATCTTCAAAGTGCAAACAGGAAATACTTCGATTTAGAGTTTCTGCTCTGATGATCTATTATTCAAGAAAGTGCAATAAAGATGTTTTGGGGAGAAAAAAGGAGGCTAAGTTTACCACTGAGTTCAGTAAGAAGGAAACCGCACCAGCAGCAACAGCTGGGAGTGCCAGAAACAAAGGTGAACTGAGAAAGTGGTATTTACAAGGACACACCTAAACAAGTATCGGCTGGGCATGGTGGCTCATGCCTGTAATCTCAACATGTTGGGAGGCCAAGGTGGGTGGATCACTTGAGGTCAGGAGTTCAAGACCAGCCTGACCAACATAGTGAAACCCCATCTCTACTAAAAATACAAAATTAGCCAGGTGTGGTGGTGTATACCTGTAATCTTGGCTACTTGGAAGGCTGAGGCAGGAGAATTGCTTGAACCCAGGGGGCGGAAGTTGCAGTGAGCCAAGATCACACCACTGCACTCTAGCCTGGGCAACCAGAGTGAAACTCTGTCTCAAAAATAAATAAATAAACACACACACATGTATCAACTTGTTTAAAAGGAAACTTGTAGGAGGCCGGGCGCGGTGGCTCAAGCCTGTAATCCCAGCACTTTGGGAGGCCGAGACGGGCGGATCACAAGGTCAGGAGATCGAGACCATCCTGGCTAACCTGGTGAAACCCCGTCTCTACTAAAAAATACAAAAAACTAGCCGGGTGAGGTGGCAGGCGCCTGTAGTCCCAGCTACTCGGGAGGCTGAGGCAGGAGAATGGTGTAAACCTGGGAGGCGGAGCTTGCAGTGAGCTGAGATCTGCCCCTGCACTCCAGCCTGGGCGACAGAGTGAGACTCCGTCTCAAGAAAAAAAGGAAACTTGTAGGAAAAAGCACAGGAAAGTCCTTATGTTGTGCTGAAGGAGAATAGCAAAGTGAATTTACTTAAGAATTCAACTAAGTATAAATTTTAAAAATATCCAGGTAGAGGATTCTGGGAAGATGCTGGAGTAGAAAGCACTAGGAATACTTTACCCTACCCAGACAAAAATTACACTGGCAGAATTTGTCTGATGTAACTATTTTGGAACTCTGGAGTCTATCGAAGGCTTGTAACATTCAGGAGAAGGCTTGACAGTAAATTGCAGTTATTTTCAGTCAATCTCCGCTCTTAGCTCCAAAGCCACTACCAGTCCCCAGCGACTCAGCCCCACGGCAGGCAGCTGTGTACATGTTATGGGAGCAGCTTGCATGCAGCCTCTAAGAGCCAGGATAGGCAATAAGAACACTGTCTTCAAAATATTAAGGATCTGTGGTCTTGTCATGGAAGGGTGGAATAGAAGTAGCCAGTCATGGTGCCAAGCCCCTCCCCGTCTGGCTTAAGTGACTTCCTGGGGATTTCAAGGGCCAGTGCTTCCCCCATCCCTACTCTTTCACTTTTCTCTTTCCCCTCTTTGGGAGACATACACTAAAGACTAAGACATTAAAAAATAAACATATTTATAGGGAAATTATAGTCACCATGGATGCCCAGGGAAAGGTGCAGTCTTCAAAGAGACCTGAGAAGACCTTACTTAAGTTCATACCTCGGGCTGATCCTTGGCACAGAGGTAGCCTTTGATAATCAAACAAAACAAAACAAAACTCCAGAAAACACCGAGAGAGGCAAAGAATCTGATTCCCATGGTGGCCACATGATAAGATACAAATATCCAGTTTTCAGCAATAAAATCACAAGGCACACAACGAAACAGTAAAGTATGGCCCATTCAAAAGAAAATTACAAATCCAAAAGAAACTGACCCTGTAAAAGGGTAGATGGCAGATCCACTAGAAACAGACTGTAAAACAGCCATCTTAAAGATGCTCTAAAAACCACAGGAGTATGTGGGGAAAGTCAAGCAAAGGATATATAAACAAAATAGAAATATCAATAGGCGTCGAAAACCTAAAAAGAAACCGAAAAGAAATTCTGGAACTAAAAAGTATAAAAACTGAAATGAAAAAATTCATTAGAAGAATTCAAAGGCATATTTCTACAGGCAGAAGGATTAGTGAACTTGAAAACAGGACAATGGAAATGATCACGTCCGAATAACAGAGAAGAAAAAAAGAAGAAGAAAAGTGAACAGAGATTAAGGGACCGCGAACACTATCAAGTGAACTGACATCTGCACGTGGCAATCTCAGAAGGACAGAGACAGAAGACGACAGAGAGTATGCGTGAAGAAATAATGGTCAAAAATTTCCTTAAATTTAATGAAAAGCATAAATATAAACATTGAAGAAATTCAAGGAACTCCAAGGATAATGAACTAAAAAAGACACACACCAAGACACATTATAATCAAACTGTCAAAAGTCAAAGACAGAGAATCCTGAAAGCAGCAAGAGAGCACTGACTTGTCACACACACAGGGGATACTCAATAAGGTCATAGAAGATTTCTAATCAGTTATTTTGGAGTTCAGAAGGCTAATATGTTTAAAGTGCTAAATGAAAAAAAAAGTCAACCAGGAATCCTATGCTGGCAAAACATGCGGAAAGAAATAAAACATTTTCAAATAAACAAAAGCTGAGGGAGTTCATTACTCCACTAGACCTGCCCTATAAGAAATGCTAAATGGTGTCCTGCAGGTTGAAATGAAAGGACACTAGACAGTAATTTGAAGTTACATGAAGAAGTAAAGATGATAGTAAAGGTAAATATATGGGCAAATATAAAATTGATCGTTATAGCTTTGTTTTGTAACTCTATGTTTTTTCTTTTCTTTTCTTTTTATTTTTTTGAGATGGAGTCTCACTCTGTTGCCCAGACTGGAGTGTAGTGGTGCGATCTCAGCTCACTGCAACTTCCACCTCCCAGGTTCAAGCAATTCTCGTGTCTCAGCCTCCTGAGTAGCTGGGATTACAGGTGCCTGCCACAATGCCTAGACAATTTTTGTACTTTTAGTAGAGATGGGGTTTCGCCATTTAGCCAGGCTGGTCTCGAACTCCTGACCTCAGGTGATCTGCCCACCGTGGCCTCCCAAAGTGCTGGGATTAGATGTGAGCCACCACGCCCAGCCTCTATGTTTTGTTTTTTATGTTAACATGCTAACGTATTAAAAAAAAAAAAAAAAAAAAGGCAAGTATTAGTTTATGTTTTGGGGCACACAATATATCAAAAAGGTGTTATTTTGTGACATCAAAAACTGAAATGGGTGGGGACAGAGCTATAAAGGAACACAGCTTTTGTATGCTGTTGAAGTTAAGCTGGTATAAATTAAAATCAGAGTATTAAAGCTTTAGAATGTTAAATGCAATGTCCATTGTAAGCACAAGGAGAATAGCTACAGAGTCTACATGAAAGGAAATGAAAAGGTAATTTAAATGTTTCACTGCAAAGAATCAACTCAACACAAAAGAAGACAGTATTCAGAAAATGAGAGACAAAAAAGCTGTAAGGCATATGAGAAACAACAAAATGACAGAAATAAATCCCTCCATATCAGTCATTACTTTTGATGCATATTAATTAAACCCTCCCATCCAAAGACAGAGATTGGTAGAATAAACAAAAAGATATGATCCCACGCTATGCTATCTACAATAGACTTGCTTTGGACCCAAAGATACAAGTGGATTGAAAGGGAAAGGATGGAAAAAGGTATTCCATGCAAAGAGTAACCCAAAGACAGCAGGAATGGCTCTATAATATCAAAGAAAACAAGACTTTGAATCAAAAAGGTTATGAAACAAAGAAAAATATTACATATTGATAAAAGGTTCAACAGAGCAAGAACATATAACTATTATAAACATGTAAGCTCCTCATAACAGATAATCAACATATACAAAGCAGATATTGATATAATTGAAAGGATAAATGACAATTCTACAACAATACTTACAGACCTCAATACCTCATTCTCATTCATAGATACAACAACCAGAGAAAGATAAGCAAGAAAATAAAGCACTTGGCCGGGTGCGGTGGCTTACACCTGTAATCCCAGCACTTTGGGAGGCTGAGGCAGGTGGATCACTGAGGTCCCGAGTTCGAGACTAGCCTGACCAACATGACCAGCCTGACCAAACCCGTCTCTACTAAAAATACAAAATTAGCTCGGCATGGTGGCACATGCCTGTAATCCCAGCTACTTGGGAGACTGAGGCAGGAGAATCGCTTGAACCTGGGAGGTGGAGGTTGCGGTGAGCCGAGATCACGCCATTGCACTCCAGTCTGGGCAACAAGAGTGAAACTCTGTCAAAAAGGGAGGGAGGGAGGGAAGGGAGGGAAGGAGGGCACTTGAAGAGCACAATAAACCAACTAGATTTAACAGGCTCACAGAACACTGTATCTAACAACAGAATACACATCCTTCCCAAGTACACATGGGACATCTTCCAGGAAAGACCATAAGTTAGGCTACCAATTAGGCCTAGATTCAAAAACATAGATATCATACAAAGCATATTCTCCAAGAACAATGGGATGAGGTTAAAAATCAACAAATGAATGAAACTAAAAAAATTCACAAGTTTGTAGAGGTTAAGCAACACACCCCTAAATATTACCAATGGATCACAGAAGAAATCACAAGGAAAATTAAAAAATACAGACTAATGAAAATGAAACCACCACATATCAAAACGTATGGGACACAGTGAAAGCAATGCTAAGGTAAACGCTTATAGCTATAAACACTGAAGAAGACCTCAAATCAACAACCTAACTTCAAAACTTCAGGAACTAAAAACAGGACAAACTGAGCCAAAAGCTAGCAGAAGGAAATAATAGAGATTAGAGCAGAGATCAACAAAATAGAGAATAGGAAAAAAAAAAAAAAAAAAAAAAAAAAAAAAAAAAACCCCACAAAACCCAAAGCTGGTTCTTTTAAAAGATCAACAAAATTGACAAACCTTTAGCTGGACGAATTTTTAAAAAGAGATAAATAAGACTCGAATTACCAAAATCAGAAATGATTTTGCTACCAATTCTACATTAAAAAAAACTGTAAGACTGTACTATAAACAATGGTACGCCAACAAATGGATAATCTAGATGAAATAGACAAATTCCTAGAAACATGAAATCTACTAAGTTACAAAGAAATAGAAAATCTGATTAGACTCATAACTACTTACGGAGATTAAATCAGTAATTTAAGATCTCCCTACAAAGAACAGCCCTGGACCTGATGGATTCACTTGTGAATTCTACGAAACATTTAAAAGAGAACTAACACCAATGTTTCTCAAACTTTTCCAAAACACTTAAGAGGAGAGAATACTTTCAACTCATTCAGTGAGGTCAGCATTATCCTGATACCAAGCCAAACAAAGATTGTACTGGAAGAAAACTGCATATGAGTATCACTTTTGAATACTGACGCAAAAATCCTCCAAACACCAGCAAGCCAAATTCAGCAGCATATTAAAAGAATTTTACACCACGGACAGGTGGGATTTATCCCTGGAATGCAAGGATGGATCCATGTAATATACCACATTAACAGAATGAAGGGCAAAAACCACATGATCATCTCAATTAAAGCAGGAAAGGCATCTGACAAAACTCAACACCCTTTCGCGTTTTTCATGATAAAAACACTCAACAAAGAAGGAATAGCTGGAAACTACCTTAACATAATAAAAGCCACATATGAAAAAACCTACAGTGGATATCATAATAGTAAAACACTGAAAGCTTTTCCTCTAAAATAGAACAAGGCAAGGACGACCATCTTTACTACTTTCGTTCAAAATAATAATGGAAGTTCTCACCAGAACAATTAGGTAAGAAGAAGAAATACAAGGTATCCAAATTGGAGAGGAAAAAGTAAAATAATTTTTGTTTGTAAATGACATGATGTTATATGCAGAAAATTATAAAGATTCAACCAAAAAACTGTTTAAACTAATAAAGGAATTCAGCAAAGTAGCAGGATACAAAGTTAATATGCAAAAATCAGCTGCATTTCCACATACTAATAATGAACAATCTGAAAAGAAAACAAAAACAAAAACAGGTTCATATATAATAGCCACCATAGTGAGTGATGGCTCATGCCTGTAATCCCAACACTTTGGAAGGCTGAGGTGGGCAGATTGCTTTAGCTCGGGAGTTTGAGGCAAGTCTGGTCAACGTGGCAAAACCCTGTCTCTACAAAAAATTCAAAAATTAGCCAGGTGTGATGGCATGCACTTGTAGTCCCAGCTACTCAGGAGGCTGAGGTGGGAGGATCTCTTGAGTTTGAGAAGTGGAAGTAGCACCAAGCTGGGACCATGCCACTGCACTAGAGCCTGAGCAACAGATCGAGACTTCATCTCAAAAATTAAATAAATAAATAAAAATTAAAATTAAAAAAATACAATAGCATCAAAAATAATACAATACTTTAAATTTAACCAAAGAGATGAAAGACTTGTACAATGAAAAGTATAAAATATTGCTGAAAGAAAGTAAAGAACACATAAATAAATAGAAATACATCCCATGTTCATGGATTGAAAGATTTTATATTAAGATGTCAACACTGGCCGGGCATGGTAGCTCACACCTGTAATCCCAGCATTTTGGGAGGCCAAAGCGGGGAGATCACCTAAGGTCAGGAGTTTGAGACCAGATGGCCAACATGGTGAAATCCCATCTCTACTAAAAATACAAAAATTAGCCAGGCATGGTGGGCGGCACCTGTAATCCCAGCTACCTGGGAGGCTGAGGCAGGAGAATCACTTGAACCCAGGAGGTGGAGGTTGCAGTGAGCCAAGATTGCATCATTGCACTACAGCCTGGGCAACAAAAGGAAAAATCTCTGTCTCAAAAAACAAAATAAAACAGATGTCAACACTATGCAAAGTTATCTATATATTCAATACAATATCTATCAAAATAACAAAAACTTTTTTTTGTAGAAATAGAAATCTATCTTAAAATTCATATGGATTCTCATGGGACCCTTAACGGCCAAAACAATCTTGAAAAAGAACACAAAACTGGAGGACTCACACTCCCTGATTTCAAAACTTACAACAAAGCTATAATAATCAAAACAGTGTGATACCAGCATAAAGATAGACATGTAGAACAATGGAATAGAGAGCCCAGAAATAAACCCTAACAAATACAGTCAAATTATCTTTGACAAGGGTGCCAAGACCATTCAATGGGGAACAGACAGTGTCCATAACAAATGGTGTTGGAAAAACACTACATGCAAAGCAATGAAGCTGGACCCTTATCTAATACCATATGCAAAAATTAACTTAAAATGGATCAAAGACCTAAACATAAGACTTAAAACTATAAGACTCTTAGAAGGAAACGTATGGCAAAAGCTTCATGACACTGAATATAGCAATGATTTCTTGGGTATGGAGAACAGGCAAGAAAAGAAAGATTAGACAAATTGGACTTTATGAAAAATTTTAAAAGGTGTGCATCAAAAGGCAGTATCAACAGAGTAAAAAGGCAACTCAGAAAATGGGGAAAAATTTGCAAATGATGTATCTGGTAAGGGATAATACCCAAAATATATAAAGAATGCCTAAAACTCAACAACAACAACAACAACAAAAACCCAATTCTTTTCCAAAGAAGATATAGAAATGGACAAGAAGCATAGAAAAAAAGTGCTCAGCATCGCTTATTAGGCAAATGTAAGTCAAAACTACAATAAGAACACAAAGTAATGATAAAATTATCCACACCAAGCCACATAACCAGTCTCAAAAAATACTCCAGATAAATATAAAGCAGACCACGATATATGAATAAAATGCAATAAAATTCAAATCAAAATAATGAAAAATATTCATATGACAGATAAAAAACACTTCTAAATAATTCATGGATTCGATAAGAAATCATGATGGAAACTGTAACAAACTTAGATCTCAATGACAAGAAAACTGCTATAGGGCAAAATTTGTGGGCTGCAGCTAAAGTAGTACTTAAAAGGAAAGTTATGGCCCCAAATGCCCATGTTAGCTTAGAAAAAAAGATGTAGAGTAAAATATTATGAGCAAAGTAATCAATTCAAGATAGAAAAATAACAGAGTCATTTCAAAGAAAGTAGGAAGGAAAGACAAAAACAAAAAGCATTCTAGTGAAATAGCAAACAAGAGATACAAGCAAAAATTCCAAATGCTGGTTCTTTGTAAACACACTGAAATAGCCACACCTCATCTGTGGCAGTACCACCCTGAACGCATCTGATCTGGGCTGAACCAGACACACCTCTAGGCAAGACAACTGAGAAAAGATGAGATGAGACCAATAGTGACAATGATAGGATTACAGATTTGGTTGAAATTTTTTGTCATAGAGAAAATCGTAAGTAATTTTTGCCAGAATTTTGAGAACTTAGATGAAATGCACAATATTCTAGAAAAATACACATTACAAAAAAATGATGCAAGGAGAAAAACTTGCATCATGTTATAACCATTAGAGAAAAAAAAAATTACCTATAGAAGGCAGCAGCCCTAGATGGCTTCAAAGAACAAGCAGCTTCAGGGAAAAGAAACAAAACACTCCCTATCTCCTATTATGAAGTAAAGATTACTTTAAGTCCAAGGTAGACAAGGACAGTACAGAAAGGAAAAGGTACATATTAATATCACTTACAAGGACAGATTCAAACGTGACGGTTAATACTGAGTGTCAACTTTGGATTGAAGGACACAGAGTATTAATCCTGGGTGTGCCTGTGTGGGTGATGCCAAAAGAGATTAACATTTGAGTCAGTGGGCTAGGGAAGGCAGACCCACCCTTAATGTGGTGGGCACAATTTAATCAGTTTCCAGTGAATATAAAGCAGGCAGAAAAACATGAAAAGGAGAGACGGGCCTAGCCTCCCGGCCTACATCTCTCTCCCGTGTGGGATGCTTCCTGCCCTCGAACACTGGACTCCAAGTTCTTCAGGTTTGGGACTCAAACTGGCTCTCCTTGCTCCTCAGCTTGCAGACAGCTTATTGTGGGACCTTGTGATCGTGTAAGTTAATATTTAATAAACTCCCCTATTAGTTCTGTCCCTCTAAGAGAACCCTAACTAATACACATACCAACTAAAATATTACACAACAAAACCCAAAATACGTAGGAAAAGTTGTACAGAAAAGGAAGAGATGGCCAGGTGCGGTGGCTCATGCCTGTAATCCCAGCACTTTGGGAGGCTGAGGCGGGTGGATCAGGAGGTCAGGAGTTTGAGCAGCCTGACCAACATGGTGAAACCCCGTCTCTACTAAGAATACAAAAATCAGCCGGACGTTGTGGTGTGCGCCTGTAATCCCAGCTACTCGGGAGGCTGAGGCAGGAGAACTGCTTGAATCTGGGAGGTGGATGTTGCAGTGAGCCGAGATTGTGCCACTGCACTCCAGCTTGGGTGATAGAGCGAGGCTCTGTCTCAAAAAAAAAAAAAGAAAAAAAAAAAACGAAAACAGAGAGGTGACAAGAAGAGCAGAGGTGTCTTAAGGCCAGAGCTCTCAATGCGGCTGAAAAGCAGGTTTATGTAGAACTTTTAAAAAGTAAATGAACTGGAAGAAACATGAAGAAAAATTCATTTTGTCCAGTAATGGCTTTAGTAAGTTTAACAGCCTGAGGAGTTATTACAGGTAAGAGTGGGCTACTTAACTGGATCAAAGGGCTGTTAAGAGTTAAACTAGGTTAATTTTATCTTGAGAATTTGGCACTTGTGACTGATTCAAGTGGGGGTTGGTGCTTGAGCTAATCTGGGGCTATAGCAGGTGATCTGAAAAATTAAAATGCAAAAGAAGCCCAGAGAGGAAAGAGGAAGGGATAAAGAGGTGGAGGAAGACAGACACACAGGTGGAGGTGAGAAGTGGCCTGATAGCTTCCTGGTTCCTTGTTCTAGATGGGTTCATTGGTGAATCCTACCAAACACTGAAGAAAGGAGTAACACCCATTCTCTGCAATATCTTCCTGAAAATAGAAATAGAGGAAACACTTCCTAACCCATTCTATGAGACTGGCGTTACCCTGATACCAAAATGAGACAAAGATACTACAAGAAAGGAAAACCACAGAACGATAACTGTCATAAACACAGATGCAAAATCAATAAAATGTTAGCAAATCAAATCCAACAATGTATCCAAAGAATTATATGCCATGACCAAGTGGGACTTATTCCAGGTATGGAAGGCTGGTTCAACATTCAAAAATCAATTAATGTAATCCATCATATCAATAGGCTAAAGAAAAAAAAATCACATGATCTTATCAATAGTTGCAGAAAATCAATTTGACAAAATTGTAACTGATTTATGATTAAAAACCCTCAGCAAACTAGAAACAGAAGGGAACTTTCCCAACCTAATAAACAATATATACCGAAAAGCCTTCCGTTAACATCATACTTAATGGTGAGAAACTAGATATTCCACATTAAGATCTTAATAAGACAAGGATGTCCCCTCTCACCATTCCTATTCAAGATTATACTGGAAGTCCTAGCTAATACAATAGACAAGAAAAGGAAATAAAAGGTATACAGATTAGGAAGGAAGAAATAAAACTCTCTGTATACAGGTGACGTGATTATACATGTAGAAGATCCCAAAGAATCAATGAAAAACAAAGCCCTCTAGGAACTAACAAGTGATTATGGCAAGGTTGTAAGATACAAGTTAATATATATAAAATTAACTGCTTTCTTATATACAAGGAACAACTTACTATACAGCTACAGAAATCAAGACTGCATGGTATTGGGGAAAGAACAGACACATAGATCAAGGCAACGGAATAGAAAGGCCAGAAATAGATTCACACACACATTCAACTCATCTTTGACAAAGGAGCAAAGGTAATTTAATGAAGAAATGATAGCCTATTCAACAAATGGTACTTTAACAATTGGATGTCCACAGCAAGAAAGATAAATCTAGATACAGATGTCTTTCAAAATGGATCGTAGACTTAACCATAAAACATAAAACTTCTAGAAAATAGCATGGGGGGAAATCTAGGTGACCTTGAATGTGGTAATGAATTTTCAGATACACCACCAAAAGTGGGATCCATGACAAAAAATTAGTCAGCTGGACTTTATTAAAATTGAAAACGTTTGCTCTGAGAAGGGCATAATTAAGAGAATGAAGAGTCAAACCATAGACTAAGAGAAAATACTTTCAAAATACATATCTGCTAAACAATTTGCATCCAAAATATATAAAGAACTCTTGAACTCAGCCATAAGTAAATAACCAACTACCAGCCTAGACAACAAAATGAAACCCTGTCTCAACTAAAAATAAGCCAGGCACAGTGGCATGAACCTGTAGTCCCAGCTACTTAAGAGACTGAGGTGGGAGGATCCCCTGAGCCCAGGAATTCGAGACTGCAGTGAGCCATGACTGTGTCATGGCACTCCAGCCTGGGTGACAGAGTGAGACCTTGTTTCTTAAAAAAGAAAAAAGGGCCGGGCATGGTGGCTCACGCTGTAATCCCAGCACTTTGGGAGGCTGAGGCAGGCAGATCACCTGAGGTCAGGAGTTCGAGAACAGCCAGGCTAACATGGTGAAAAGCTGTTTCTACTAAAAATACAAAAAATTAGCCGGGTGTGGTGGCGGGCACCTGTAATCCCAGCTACTTGGGAGGCTGAGGCAGGAGAATCATTTGAACCCAGGGACAGAGGTTGCAGTGAGCTGAGATCACGCCATTGCACTCCAGCTTGGGCAACAAGAGTGAAACTCTGTCTCAAAAAATAAAATTAAATTAAATTTTAAAAAACCCAATCCAATTAAAAAATGGGCACAAGATCTGAGCAGACATATCATAATACAAGATACACAGATGGCAAATAAGCATATGAAAAGATGCTCATCATTATTTGTCATCAGGAAATTTCAAATTAAAGCAATAGCGATATACCACTACAAATATATTAGAATAGCTAAACCTCCAAAAAAAAAAAAAAAAAAAAAAAAACCTGATATCCACCAAATTCTGGCAAAGATGGACAGCAACAGGAACAGCCATTCATCAATGGTGGGAATGCAAAATGGCACAGCTACTTTGGAAGACACTTTTTTTAACAACACTTAACATAATCCTACCATATGATCTAGCAATTGCACTTAGATATTTACCCAACTAATTTGAAAACATATTCACACAAAAACCTATGCATTAATGTTTATAGCCGCTTTGTTCATAATTGCCCCAAACCGGAAGCAACCAAGATGTCCTTCAACAGGTGAACGAATAATGGTACACCCACGCAATGGAGTTTTCTCGCCAAAAAAAAAAAAGCTATTAAGCCAGGAAAAGGCATGAAAGAATTGCTTAAAAAAAAAAAAAGAAGTCAGTTTGATAAAACTACATAGTATTAATATATAATTCCCATTCTATGACCGTTGGAAAAGACACAACTGTAAGTACAGAACAATAATCAGTGGCTGCCAGGAGTTCCAAGTTTGGCAGGAGGGATCAAAAGAGGAAATGCGGGGGCGTTTTTTAGGGCAGAAAATTATTCTAAGTGATACTGTCATGGTAAATGTATGACATTATGCACTTGTCAAAATCTATAGAATTCTACAGCTGAAATACTGAATCTTAATGTATGCAAAATTTTTAAAATACAGAAGTTAGGAGATCCCAGGAAGGAGTGAAGACTGTGATAAGAGAATGGAATTCTATTACAAATGTATGAAATAATCTCACTGAAGGGCATAGAGGGGGAAAGACGCTGACCTAAGTCATTTTGGAAATGGGTGGAGTCTGCAAGACTAGAGGCAAAAGGAACTGCACATAGCGCTGTGCTCCAGGGTTAATAACTCCAATGCCGCTATATACACTGCAGTCGAATAGTGAAGTAAATGGATGGCTGGGGGTGGGAGCCAGGTCTCTCACTGTTGGGCTGGGAATTTACAGATGAGCAAGGGGAGGAGGCTAGAATGATCCAAGGGGAGATGGATTAGAGACATCAGTGTGTTCACTTGAATACAGGTATAGACAGAAATACAGTAATGTGGATACACACATGTATTTCTCTGCTCTGTCAGCTGAGAGGGCCTAAAAAGACAGCCCAACAATGAGCAGACCCTCCCCAGAGCTTGACTTCTAATACCATTCTCCAATAAACCATGGCTGAGGCAGGAAATACAGATGCTCCTCAACTTACAATGGGGTTATGTCCTGATAAACCCATAATAAGTCAAAAACACGTGACTGACTGAGAGCTGCGGCTCACTGCTGGCGCCCAGCATGGCAGCGTAAGTGCAGTTTCCACTGAATTTGTATTGCTTTCATGTTATCATAAAGTCAAAAGACTGTAAGTTGAACCACTGTAAGTTGGGACCATCTGTGTGTGAGATAATCCTGGAGAATCTTGTAGTGCCAGAAAGTAAAAAACTGCTCAACAAACACACACACACACACACACATGCATGTACGTTGATGGGGGTATGGCAAAGTAACACAGGAGCCAACTGAAACAGATCCAAATGGCCAAAGCTGGGGCAATTTGATCAACAAAAGAAATAAAGTAGTATTGGATTATAACCCCAGGTAAAAAATAAATATTCACGCATTCACACTGATATAGACAGACAGACAGACAGGCAGGCAGACACAGACAGATAGATGATGGATGGATGGATAGATGATACAAGGTGGATGGATGGATGGATGGATAGATGGATGAATAGACAGAGAGAGATTAGCTGGATAGATAGATGGATGGATGAATGGTATGGATGGATGGATGGACGGACAGATGGTAGGCAAACGATGATAGATGATTGATGGATGGACAGACAGACGATGGATGGATGGATGGATGGATGGATGGACATATACGCAGATGATGGATGGATGGACGGTAGACGAACAGATTATAGATGATTAACGGATGGACAGACAGATGATGGATGGGTGGATGGACGGACAGATAGATGAAGGATGGATGGATGGACGAATGGATGGATAGACAGATAACGGATGGATGGATGCACAGATGGATGGATAGACAGAGATGGTGATATAGATATATGACTGAACACGTTAATAAATGAGGGAGAAGGGACAAACCTTCGGTATGGAAGAATTCCAAATAACTTACATAGATACTCTGCCCTCAAGGACGGGAAGCCTAACACTGTGCCCCTGGATACAGACCACACACGGTGACTTCCTCCCAAAGAGCACAGTATGAAAAGCAGGAGTGGAGGGAGTAATTTGACAGTGGAGAAACCTGACAAATACTGCCTCAGTTGGTGGATCGAGGTCAGCATTGTTAGTCATAAGCCATGCTGACAGTAGCTGCGTGCCTTTGATATGTGATGAAAATGGCACTTCACCTCGGTGATCTTCCTCCTAAAAATTCATAACCCAAGTCTTATGAGAAAAACATCAGACAAATTTCAATAATAGGGCATTCCACAAAATCCGTCGAGTACTCCTCAAAGCTATCAAGGTCATCAAAAATAAGGAAAGTCTGAGAACTGCCATGGCCAAGAGGAGCCTAAAGAGAATTGACAACTAAATATAATGGGATCCTAGAACAGAAAAAGGACATTAGGTAAAACCTAAGGAAATCTAAATAAACTGTGGACTTCAGTTAACAATCATAAATCAACATTGGCTCACTAATTGTAACACACCAACGTAAGATGCTAATAGGGCGAATCTAGGGCATATGGGAACTCTCTATAATACAGTCTCAATTTTTCTGTCAATCAAAAACTTCTATAAAACATAAAGTCTATTGAAAATAATAATAATAACTGGCCGGGTGCAGTGCTTATGCCTGTGATCCCAGCAATTTGAGAGGCCAAGGCAGGTGCATCACTTCAGGTCAGGTGTTCAAGACCAGACTAGCCAACATGGTGAAACCCCGTCTCTACTAAAAATACAAAATTAGCCGGGCGTGGTGGCGTGCACTTGTAATCCCAGCTACTCAGGCGGCTGAGGCAGGAGAATCACTTGAACCCGGGAGATGGAGGTTGCAGCGAGCTGAGATCATGCCACTGCACTCCAACCTGCGTGACAGAGTGAGACTCTGTCTCAAAAAATAATTTTTAAAAAATTTACAAAAAGAATGAAGCTTTGAAACACTGCTATGTGGATTCCGCAAGTCATATATATCACTTATCACTTGGCTTCCACTGGCTATGACCCACTATACTAGGATATTGCCAATATGTGGAGGGAATTTCAATGTTTCTGCACTAACATTATCAAAGCTTATTGGATTCTCATGGTCTAATTAATTTCTAGACTGATAGGACCAAGGTTACATTTAAGCTGGCTAGGCTGAAAGCCCAGAAACAACTGAGTGCACCACTTTGTCCCAGCCACCCCCTCCAAAGCACAGAGGCCCACCCTCCCCTGTAGGCAACTGTGGTCATCTCCTTGTCCCTCTAACTCAACCCTGAAACTAAAACGTGCAGGCTCATTTACCTGAATGTGAGTGGGATCTGTCTTTCCACTGCTCAAAGCCAAGGTCATTGAGCTTTCTGCACCTATTATGTTGGTGCAAAAAGTAATTGCGGTCTTTGCCAATGAAAGTCATACTTACTATCCTAGCCACTAAGTAGCCTGCCTCTTATCAAATGCAGAAGCTCCGCTATCTAGACTCTGAACATCATATCTACATGACACAACTCAGAAGGATATTAAAATAAATCATCCATTTTCAAAAATATTTCACTACAATGAAGCAATGATTTGCATGTGGCATAGAATATGACAATGACAATATCACTGCACTGCAAACGATCACAAAGTATTACAGGTATGAATAGGGTAATAGAGATAATAAGACACTCTCCAGAGGCTATATCATGTTGTAAAAATCTTAAAAATTTAATGCAGGATCTTTAAAGGTCATGTAAATGTAAATACCCAACTGATGTCTGGGATCCCTCTAGAATGTTGTGGGTTTTTTAAAAGAATCACTTTACATTTTGGATTATATGGTATCATGAATCAGATGGAATGTTGTTGTATTTTATATTATTTAGAAAAGGTCTGGCTTTGTTGCCCAGGCTGGGGGCACAATCTCTGCTTACTGCAACCTCCACCTCCCAGGCTCAAGCGATCCTCCTGCCTCAGCCTCCCACGTAGTTGGGACTACGGGCACAGGCCACATCTGGCTAATTTTTGTTGAGATGGGGTTTCATTACATTGCCCAGGCTAGTCTCAAACTCTTGGCCTCAAGCGATCCTCCCACCTCCACCTCCCAAAGTGCTGGGATTACAGATGTGAGCCACCACACCAGCCAGAGGGTATTTTAAATGTGTGAAGTGGGTTGGGTGCGGTGGCTTACACCTATAATCCCAGCACTTTGTGAGGCCGAGGCAGGTGGATCATTTGAGGTCATGAGTTCAAGACCAGCCTGCCCAACATGGTAAAACCCCATCTCTACTAAAAATACAAAAAATAGCTGGGCGTGGTGGCGGGCACCTGTAGTCCTAGTTACTCGGGAGGCTGAGGCAGGAGAATCACTTGAACCTGGGAAGCAGAGGTTGCAGTGAGCTGAGATTATGCTATTGCACTCCAGCATGGGAGACAGAACAAGACTCCATCTCAAAAAAAAAAAAGCAAACAAAATTTGTTAAGTGTATAAAGAAATGTCACAACTGGGGAATTTTCAATGTTCTGCTTTGTAACAATATTCTTATTTCTGCTAGCCAACTTCACTATAATCAAAAAAGTATAGTACAGTAGATAGGGATGACTTTCACCAAGCATGGATGGCATCAGTTTCCTGCTGCAGAAAAAGGAAGGTATAGTGAATGAGAAAAGGTCGCTGGATTTAACAATTAGCAGGTCACTTATGACATATAAAATAGCAAACTCAGCCCAGTAAATATTTACTGAATAAATGAAGGAGTGAACGAATGATAAGGAGGAAGGTTGGTCGTTACCAAAACTAGCAAAGAAGATGGAACAAAGTTTCTGATTCCAGAAGGGAAGACAATAAGAAAGGAAAGCAGCTAAAGGAAAGGGGGCTATTGATCCACTAAGCACACCGAGAATCTGGTATGTACCAGGTACTCTAGAAAGTACTGGGAATGACAGTCCTGGTGTTCTAGTAACTCACAGCTTCCTAGAGGAGGCATCCTTGTTATATGTGCATATAGATCTGACAGAAGTAGTCTCAAAGGAAGAGAAGTTTGCTTTACAATTTTTGAAGAGCGGAACTACACAAGGTGAACTGGGGTGGGTAGGGAAAGGAGGGCATTTCTGGCCAAAGAAATACCTTGAGCAAATGCACAGAAGAAAGAAGGAATATGGCAGCACCGTTTAAGAGCCCAGAGAGGGGGCATGAAATGAAATGAAAAAGGACCCGATTGTGAAGGCCATTACAAATCCAATAAAATGATTAGGTGTTTCTCTTGCATGTTATGTGAGATGTCACATGTTCCAAAATGTAGAGAAACAATAAGCTTGGAATGAGCAGCATAAACAAGGAGGATGTTGAATAGCTGATATCTGCTCTTGGTTATGTATGGATTGTATGATGATTTTAGTGCATTCTTCTGGTCTTTAGGGTTTGTTTTGCTCCTTTTCTGCTTCTTTCCTTTGTCTTTTAGTTACATCTCTGCTTCATTTTATTTATTTATTTATTTATTTATTTATTTATTTATTCATTCATTTTTTGAGACAGAGTCTCACTCTGTCGCCCAGTGGCACGATCTTGGCTCACTGCAACCTCCGCCTCCCAGGTTCAAGCGATTCTTCTGCCTCAGCCTCCTGAGTAGTTGGGATTACAGGTGCCAGTCACCACATCCAGCTAAGTTTTTTATTTTTAGTGAAGCCAGGGTTTCACCATGTTGGCCAGGCTGGTCTCGAACTCCTGACCTTAGGTGATCCGCCTGCCTCGGCCTCCCAAAGTGCTGGGATTATAGGCGTTAGCCACCGTGCCTGGCTACATCTCTGCTTTTAAACACTAGTATCCGTAGAGTAAATTGCTAGCCTACTTATTAAATGGGATCTGATGAGATCTGATTAGGATTAGGAAAAGATGTTTTCATGTAAGTGTCAGGAAATTCTTTCGAGTAACACTGCAACAGCAGCCATACAACCTGAACTGGATGACACCTTTCCATCAAATAAAGAAAATGAGTTCACCTGGAAATAATCTATCAATATCAAAGAGTCCCATCTGGATTGGCATTACTGTCCACTAGCGAGATGCGAACCCCAACTCTACAGTGGTATAATGTCTGGTTCTGGACAAGATGGAGTAGACGTACCTCTCCCTATTCCGCCTGCTAAGTACAGCTAAATATAAAGAATATTATATATAAGGCAAGCAAAAAGATTCTCAAAGGTAGAGATAAGAAGGCACACTAGCTAGGGGCCTTGGGATCTGAGGAACAACATAGTGGTGAGTTTCTTGAGTTTTATTTTTGGCTCAGATATCCTGGACTGGGCTGCAAGCCAGAAACACCAATGGCTGTGGACAATTATTGGATTAAAAAAAAACCAAAGAGTTCCAAGTAAAGGCTGCTCTCTTAGGACAGCAGGAACAGGGCAGCCTAGTAAGACAGAAGACTTTTAGACAATAACTACCCTAGGCCATGAGAAAAACTGGCCTCATTCCCATCCAGTCAGCAAATGCTGAGTGAGGAACTCAGACTCCCACCTTCACCTGGCTGTAACGAGGTACCCCTCTTGACTCCTGGTACTAGGGAGGTATCAGAGAAGGTGAGTGGGAAATCCTGTCCTCCTCCTCTAATGTCATACAGACTACACAGGGAGCCTGGACTTTCACTCTACCTAGCAGTAACAAGGCACCTCTCCCCGACACATTCGAGTGGTGTCAGAAGAAGCTTAGCGGAGAACCAGGACTTCTACCACCAGCCAGCAGCAACAAGGTCCCCCCACCTCCATCCTATAACGTCAGTGGAGTCTGAGGGGGGAACAGTCACAAGATGGCTCTCCCTTCCTCATCAGAAGGGTATCACAGGAGGCTGACAGGAGCCAGAACTTCTGCCCTCACTTGGAAGTAACAAGGCACCCTTCCTACAGTAGGTCAATAGAAGCTGAGAGGGGAACTGGACTTTCACCTCTCCCTGAAGTAAGGAGGTAACACCCTCTCACGCCACCCCCATACTGCAGTGTCAAAGGAGGCCGGCTAAGGCAGAAGATTTATTAATAAAAAAGATCCAGAGTCTCCTAATATAACACCAAAAATGTCTGGCAAACAACTGAAAATCACTTATCATACCAAGAAACAGGAAAATCTCAATTTGAATGAGAAAAGACAATCAAAACATGCCAACATGGTATGTGTTGGAATTATCTGATTAAGATTTTAAAGTAGCCATCATAAATGTGCTTCAACGAGCAATTAAAGACAGACACAAGAAATAGAAAGTTGGCTGGGTGTGGTGGCTCATGCCTGTAATCCCAGGGGGGTCGAGGCGGGTGGATCACTGGAAGCCAGGAGTTCAAGACCAGTCTGGCCAACATGGTGAAACCCCATCTCTAATAAAAATAAAAAAATTAGCTGGGCATGGTGGTATGGCCTGTAATCCCAGCTACCCAGGAGGCTGAGGCAGGAAAATCACTTGAACTCGGGAGGCAGAGGTTGCAGTGAGCCGAGATTGTGCCATTGGATTCCAGCCTGGATGATAGAGTGAGATTCTGTTTCTCAAAAAAACAAAAAAAGAAGAAGAAATAAAACAAAAGAGAAAAGAAGAGAAGAGAGACGAGAGACGGAAGGAAGGAAGGAGAAATAGTTAAATAGAAATAGGAAAATAATCAAATGGAAATTTTAGAACTGAAAAATATAATAACTAAAATAATAAATGGTTCAACAGAATAGAAGAGTAAAAAGACAGAATGAATCAATCTAAAGTTAGAACAAGAGTCTAAAAAACAGAGAGACTAAAAGAGAAACAAAGCCTCAGATACCTGTGGGACCATAACAAAAAAAATCTAACATTTGTGTCATTAGAGATGTAAAAAGAGAAGAGAAATAAGATAAGGCTGAAAAAAGTATCTAGAGAACAACTAGAAACTTCCCCAATTTGTAAAGGGCATATACCTGCAGATTCAGGAAGCTGAGCATGCCTCCAAAACAACAGACCCAAAGAAATCCAGGCCAAGGCAACCTGTAATCAAACTTCTGAAAACTAAAGACCTGAATATTTTTAAAAATCTTGAAAACAGGGAGAGAGAAACATCTTACCTAAAGGAGAAAAACAACTAAATGACAAAGGATTTTTCATCAGATACCAGAGAAGCCAGAAGGAAAGAAAAGAACTGTCAATCCAGAATACTTTACCTACCAAAAATATCCTTCAGGAACGGAGAGGAAACCAAGACAGTGGCAGATGAAGGAAAACTAAGAGGACTGGTTGCTATCACACTGGCTCTAAGAGAATTGCTAAAGGAAGTTCTTCAAACAGATGGGGAAGATTCCAAAGGAAACTTGGACCATCTGGAAGAAAGAAAGAACAACAGAAGGAGTAAGAACATGAGTAAATACAATAAACTCTTCTTCTCTTGAGTTTTCTAAGTTATCTTTGATAGTTGAAGCAAAAATTGTAACAGGATGCCATGTGATTTTCACTGTAGGTGCAGGAAACATCTAAGATATTCTAAGTAAGGGAGGGAAAAGAGATTTAAGAAAGGTAAAGTTTCCACATTTCACTCAAACTGCTAACATGTTGACACTAGTAGACTGTGATATATTATATATGCATAATGTAATATGTAAATCAACCACTAAAAAGTCTATACGAAGAGACGCACTCAACAACAGTGCAGAGAAATAAAAATGGAATTCTAAAATAGATTGGCAGAGTAGACTAAAAAAGTATGACAACTGTATGTTGCCTATAAGAAACTCACTTCAAATATAATGATACAGGCAGGTTGAAAGGCAAAGGACAGAAAAACATATGCCATGCAAACATTGATCAAAAGAAAGCCGAAGTGGCTTTATTATTGTCAGATAGAGTAAACTTCTGTTTATATATCCTTCTTCCAATGAGAAAATTACAGAGATGGAGAGGAGATTAGTGGTCGCCAGAGGCTAGGGATAGTTGGTATTGGACTACAAAGGAAGTGTGAGAAAGATCTTTGTGGTGATAGAACAGTTTTCTATCTGGGTCATGGTGATGGCTACATAAATCTACACATAAAACAGCATAGAACTAAACACACACATGTGAGTGCATTTAAAATTGGTGAAATCTGAATAAGGTCTATTGGTTGTATTAATGTCTATTTCCTGATTTTGATAACATACTATGATCATGTAAGATGTTATCACTGGGAAAAACTACGTGAAGGGTACCTGAGACCTTTCTGTACCATTTTGCAGCTTCCTATGAATCTATAATTGTTTTAAAGTAAAGAGTTGGTATTCAGTTTTCTTTTGTGGCTCTCTTGGTATAACAATAGGAGAGTAGTCCTTCATTCAACATGAATGCAGCAGCTTGCACTCTTTCAGAAGTCCCGGGATTATTAGTAGAAATTGAGGCCGGGCACAGTGGCTCATGTCTGTAATCCCAGCACTTTGGGAGGCCGAGGTGGGAGGGTGCTTGAGCTCAGGAGTTTGACAGCAGCCTGGCCAATACGGTGGGAACCCACCTCAATAAAAAAATTTAAAAATTATCTGGGCATGGTGGCTCACGCCTATAGTCCCAGCTACTCCTCGAGAGGCTGAAGTAGGAGGACTGCTTGAGCCTGGGAGGTTGAGGTTGCAATGAGCCAGGTTCACGCCACTGCACTCCAGCCTGGGTGACAGAGTGAGATGAGACCCCATCTCCAAAATAAAAAAATAAATCGAGCAATCTTCTGAGAAAGCAGAGAATGATAAACAGGTATTTGATGATTCGGACCTCTCTGGTTTCAGATCACCTGACTCAGCTCAGGAGCTTAAAGAAAGGGCCAATGGACCAGGCCTGAGAAGTGACTATTTCCTAAGAAGTGGTACCATTTTTTCATCTTTCACTAGACACTGGTATAAGAATAGAGAGGCCATGGCTGAAAAATGACAAGATCTGCATACTCTGGTATCAGAAAAAGGAAAAGAAGCGCCAGAAAACACATAATTGCAAGGAATCTAAATGAGCCTTGTTTTACTTTTTGGATGGGTTTCTGTATTATTTCCTCATGGCCATGGTTCCCAAGCAGTGGGAGCACAGTACTCACTGGGACACTGCAAGGCATCTTGAATTTTAAAGAGGAACGCAGTGACACTGGACATCTGTTGGGCATTCCATCAACTACCAGCTTGAGAGAGTTCCTAGTTTCAACATTAGGCTATGTCACATTTCTTTCGATGATGTCATAACAAATAGAACTGCTAGGTATTTCTTTTGACCCACAGGTCTTGTGAAAAAGCTATTGAGGCACTAGAGAACTATGAACGTGCAAGTTGGAAACCTCCATGTTAGGGTATCCGTGGTGTTTAAGTAATTAATTTCAAAGCATTTTGGATAGTCACCTGGACCATCTGTCTCACTCTGGGCATTCTAAGGACAACTTCTCATAATCTGGACTCCATAATGTGATATCTATATCTTTGCTGGAATTTCTTCCTGACATCGCAGAGCCAACCCATTCACTCTCCATCTACATGAAAAATAAATATGCAAGTAACATCATCTCCATGGAAGACACCATCACAATCACCTGTTTCCCAGGTTAGAGGCCAGGGAGTCATGCCTGAACCTGCACACTCATCAATGGTCCTCATTTAATACTTTGCCAGGTCTACCACTCACCATTCTCACTCATCACAGCCTTTGTCTCAGACCCCCATTTCACCCTCAGATTGCTGGACCTGAGGGTGAAACAGTTGCTGAACCTGAGGGTTATAACAGGTTTGTTGTTGTTGTTGTTTTAGATATGGAGGAGGGTCTCACTATGTTGTCCAGGCTGAGCTAGAACTCCTGGACTCAAGTGAGTCTCCTGCCTCAGCCTCCTGAGTAGCCGAGACTACAGGCACATGACACCACAGCTGGCTATCACAACAGGGTTTTAACTGGTTTCTCTGTCTTACAGCTTTTCAATCCATCCCCTGTAATGCTGCCAGACAATTTTTTCTGAAACATAAATCTTGATTGTGGCACTTCCCTACCTAAAGCTCTCCAGTGCCTCCCCATGCCCTTTAGGGAAAATGACATTTAGGATGCCATTCAATGCTATCTGTGATCTTAACCCTGCCTAATAATCTCCTTCCCCTGCAACCCTTCTCTTGACCTTCAGCCATCCCAAACTACTTGTGGTTCTCAATGTGCCATGTCTCCGTGCTTCTCCTTGGACCTCTGCTTGTACTGTTTCGGCTTAAATGTTTTTCCTACCTCGCCATCATTTAAGATCCAGTTAAATGGTGTCTCCTTTGTGAAGCCTCTCCTGATGGGACCAAGTAGTCCTCAGAATGCACCCATTAGCTCCCTTCCATTCTTCCATCATAGCTCTGATTACATTTCTCAGCACTTTTTTTTTTTTTAAAGATATTTGTCTTTTTCTGTTAGACCATTCTTGAAGGCAGGAACTGATATGGTTTGACTGTGTCCCCACCCAAATCTCACCTTGAATGGTAGTTCCTGTAATTCCCACGTGTTGTGGGAAGGAGCTGGTGGGAGATCACTGAATCATGCGGTGGTTTCCCCCACACTATTCTTGTGGTAGTGAATAAGTCTCATGAGATCTGATGGTTTTATAAGGAGTTTCCTCTTTCGCTTGGTGCTCTTTTCTCTCTTGTCTGCCAACACCTAAGAGATGTGCCTTCCACCATGACTGTGAGGCCTCCCCAGCCATGTGGAACTGTGAGTCCATTAAATCTCTTTTCCTTTATAAATTACCCAGTCTCGGGTACGTCTTTACCAGCAGCGTGAAAACGGACAAATATAGGGACCACTGTTTACTCATCCTTGTAATCTTAGAGTACCCAGTCCTCTGTATTCTCAGAACACCCATGTGCCTGACACACATGGGTATTCAACAAACATTATAGAGAATAATGAGGGTCTATTCTCAGATTCTCTCCTCTGTCCTGGTGCCATGTCTGGTTGTGCACTGATCACACTGATTTTCAGTCGTTTTCCCCACTAAACCACGAGCTCCTTGTGGGTAGGGGAAGACCCATAAAAGCAGCAGTAACAACTATTTATTAACTGCCTATTTCACTTCAGGTTCCCTTCTAAGTTCTTTCTTTCTACTTTTTCCTTCCTTCTTTCCTTCCATCCTCCCTCCTGCTCTTCTCTTCTTCTCTTTCTCTCTCTCTCTCTTTCTTTCTTGATGGAGTCTCACTCTGTCGCCCAGGCTGGAATCCTTCCAGCTACTTTAAATATGTTACTTTTAATCTTGATAATGGCCTTGAAAGCAATACTATTAGTATCAATTTCGAATAAGGATATGAGGGATCTAATTAGAGAGAACAGAGAGACAGAGAGAGAGGAACAGGGAGTCTAGGAGAGTGGTTTAAAATCAGTACAGTTCCAGTAACCCACTGGAACAAAAAATAGAATTCCTGAGTCCATACTGATAAATAAATATATAAATGGGAGGTAAGGGAGGGCTTTTGTTTATAGTAGAATGCTGAAGGTAAATGTGGAAGGAGTGGTACAGTTACAAAAATCAATATTTTACAATCAATAAAACATTTTATCAGGCAGGAACCATCAATAAGTGCTAAATCTATGGGGAAATTTTGGTAAGAAGCGAGATACTGCATTGTCTTATGGTACCTTTTCATAGATAGCTTATTAGGTGCAAAGGAGAGAAACAGAAGAACTGGGTAAAAGTAGTTGGCTGAACAAAATCATCACCACTAATGAGAGAGACATGGACACTAGGTACCAAGTGTGACACTCTGAAAAGGACACATCGCCAACGCAGTATTCCATCTGAGGATGTACAACCTCAATCTAGCCACAAGGAAAAATCAGGCAAATATAAAACAAAAAACATTTCTTTTCCTTTTTTATTGAGATGGTCTCGCTGTGTTGCCCAGACTCAACTGCAATGGCATAATCACGGCTCACTGCAGCCTTGACCTCCTGGGCTCAGATGATCCTTCCACCTTAGCCCCCTAAGTAGCTGGGACTACAGGTTCGTGCCATCACGCCTAGGAAATTTTTCTATTTTTAAATAGTGATAGGGTCTCACTATGTTGCCCAGAGTGGTCTTGAACTCCTGGGGTCAAGGGATCCACCTGTCTCAGCCTCTCAAAGTTCTAGGATTACAGGTGTAAGCTACTGCACCTCACCAAGAAATATTTCTATTAAAAGAAAGGGAAGGGGGGAAACTGTATTCTTTTAAAATAGCAACATCATAAAAGACAAAGGAAGACTGTGGAAATGTTCCAAATTGAAGGTGACTACAGAGACATGAGAAGAAAATGTAGTATCTGCCTAGATTAGGGGTTGGGTAACTGTGGCTGGTAGGCCCAATCTGGCCACATTTAGCTCACAAACCTGTTTTAAGGACAGTCTTTGCATTTTTAAGAGATTGTAAAATGAGTAAACAAGCAAAGAATATCTGACAGAGACTATATGTGCCTTGCAAACCTCAAATATTTACTTTATATAAAAATTAAAATATTTACTTTATATCTTTTTTTTTTTTTTTTTTTTGAGATGGAGTCTCACCCTGTCACCCAGGCTGGAGTACACTCGCCCAGGCTCGACTCACTGCAACCTCCACCTCCCGGGTTCAAGCGATTCTCCTGTCTTAGCTTCCTGAGTAGCTGAGATTACAGGCCCCTGCCACCACACCCAGCTAATTTTAGTATTTTTATTAGAGATGGGGTTTCGCTATGTTGGCCAGGCTGGTCTCGAACTCCTGACCTCAAGTGATCTGCCCGCCTCAGCCTTCCTCCCAAAGTGCTGGGATTACAGGCATTAGCCACCGCACCCGGCCCATATTTTCTTTATAAACAAAGTTTGTGGACTCCTGCAGAGTAGATCCTGAACTGGAGGGGGAAATGCTATAAAGGACATTACAAGTTGAACTGACAAAATGTGAATATGGATGGTAGATTAAAGTCATGTATCAGTTTACAGTTTTGAAGTTGATAACTGTATTGTGGTTATAAGAGACAATATTCCTAGTCTTAAGAAATTCACACTGAAACATTTAGGGGAAAGGACCATGACCAATGCAACATTTCCTCAAATGGCTCAGAAAAGACAGATATGTGCATGTGTATGCTGGGGGGCGGGGAGCCGGGGGCGGGGGTGCGGAAGGGAGGGAGAGGAGAGAGAATAAGAGCACAAGAGAGCGAGCAAGAGAACAAGCAAATGGCAGAAAAATGGTAACAGGTGATTTGGCAAATCTGTGTCCTTTGTTCTATTTTTATCATTGTATTTTTTTGTAAATTTGAAATAATTTCCAAGTTTAAAACAAAAGACAAAGAAAGAAGGAAGGAAAGAAGGGAATACAGGCTCTGGAGTCAGATGTCAGGGCTTAAATCCCATTTCTCCTCCTTACTGGCTGTTTCATCTTGGGCAAGTTACTGAACCCCTTGATGTGTCAATTTCTCATCCATAAGACAGAGGTCAGGCTGGGCGTGGTGGCCCATGCCTGTAATCCCAGCACTTTGGGAGACTGAGACAGGCGTACCACTTGAGGTCAGGAGTTCAAGACCAGCCTGGCTAACATGGTGAAACACCATTTCTACTGAAAATACAAAAATTAGCTGGGTGTGGTGGCTCACGCATGTAGTCCCAGCTACTCAGGAGGCTAAGGCAGGAGAAACGCTTGAAGTGGGGAGGCAGAGGTTCCAGTGAGCTGAGGTTGCATCACTGCACTCCAGCCTGTGCAACAGAGCAAGATTCCATCTTAAAAAAAAAAAAAAAAAAAAAAAAGACAGAGGTCTCGATAGTACCTACCTTACAGGGATGCTGTGAGGATTTAAAAATACACTTGACAGTGTCTGTCACATATTAAGCATTTGCCAAATTAGGTGGTTTTATAAAAATAAAAATAACTGAAGCAGCAATAACTGAATCATGCTATGAGCTAGGTGCTGTGTTAAGTGTTTCATAGCAATGGCCTTGGCTAGCAATATGCCCATTTTCCAGATGAAAAGCTAAAAAGAGACAAGGGCCAAGATTAAAGCCCTCTAATCAATCTGACTCCACATATAATCTCTTCTCATTCATCACACTACAGAAAGATGAAAGAACTTGCACAAAGTCACCTAGTTAACAAGTGGTGGTGTAAGATTTGTGCCAAGTCTACTTTACAATTAACCCTGTGGCTTTCCATTCTTCATGTCTGAACACTGAATCCCTTGCTGCACAGCCTGGTGTCCAGAACTCAGCAGGCACTCAATAAACACTCGAAGAACTGAATTGGCTTGAATGAGACAGTTTGCTATCTATTTCCTCTATCCTCATGGAAAGAGAGAAGAAATCTTACAGACTGAAGTAAAGTATTAGACTAAAATTAAATTGTCCAGTTTTAAATGTTCCTTTGAATACTGCCAATGGTTTCAAAAGCTGCCCTGTAGTGTACAAAAGATCAATGGACTAGAGGGAGAGAAGGCTGTGATTCCAGTTTGACAGAGCCATTTAAGCCAGTCTCTTCACCGTTCAGACCTCAGTTTCCATAAGGAAAAAGTGAGAGGGTTAAATCACATATTTCAAACACCTCAGGAGAGATCTGATCCTAGGCTTGACTTCATTTCTAGAAATAATCTTCTAAATGCAACATACAGAACGCAATCACAGGTAACAAGGCACGGGAGAAGACAAGGCAACATGAATGAGAACCTGCAGAAATGACAGACAACAGACACACGGCCACAGAAACTTTAGACATTGGAATTATCAGATGCAAACCATAAAACAACTCACTTCCAGTACTCAAGAAGATAAAACCCAAGCTCGAAAACTTCAGCAGGGAAATAGAAATTATACAAAATAGCATTTTTGAAATAAACCAAGCAGAAATTACACAATTAAAAAACATGAAATCTAAAATTAAGAAATTAATGGCTGAATTTAATAGCATAGGAGACACAGCTGAAGCAAAACTTAGTGAACTGGAATATGAATCAATAGAAACTACCCAAAATGAAATATGGAGAGATGGAGAGACAAAAGCAAAAAAATACAAATGAGAAGGCAAGAGATACAAAAAAAAAATAGTGATGTCTAACATATGTTTAATTGGAGTCCCAGAGGAGAAAATATAATGAGAAAGAATATGTATTTAAAGAAATAAAGACTAAGAAATTTTCCAGAACTTCTCCAGAAAATTAACAAATTATTTCAGTGGCCCACCTCTATCAAGAACTGGATTTTTCCTTTGCTAGGAGTTATTTACTTAAGAAAGATACTAGATTCATGTACTTATTCTATCTAACAAAAGGACTAAAGGGGAAAAATGGAAATAGTGTTATAAACTAAAATCCCAAACAAAATTCTCCAGATGCCAAGATTCAAGCAATCTAAAATTTGATAGATACCTCAATATTGCTTCTGACAGCTAGAAACTCATATGGGGACTATTTACTATTTTAGCTTTTCCCTGTCATTCCAGGAAAGGACTAGAGGTTATTACAAGGACATTTTGCTTTGTTTTGTTAGCATGCACCTTCTAAAAACTGCAAACCAGAAAGTACTTCAAGACGTCGAGAGGAGGGCTAAACAAGAAGCAATTTCACACAGAAAAGAGTTTATGAGCCCAGCAGACAGAATTTAGTGCTTTCTTATTTTTGTTTTAGGAAAGGTAGTAAACAAGCAAATAATACCTATAACAATGTAAGAGGAAAATAAAGAGAGAAGAGAAGGAAAGAACAGCAGGGTCGGGGGACAGAAGAATCCATGTTTGAGTTATTCTTACCTTTTTGTGTGCTATCAGGAGGCAATTAGAGTGTTCGTGTTCACATGCAATTTCATAGTCAGGGATCAGATCCACCAACTCGCGGACAAACTGCACCACTTCCTCATGCCAGGGCACATGGGCCATGGTAAGACTGCTTGCTGAACTTTCTCCACAGTAGGTAACACCCTGTGGAAACAGTACAACCATCAGAGATGACTACAGACCTACCTGCATGTCATAGAAGAAGACTTTCAGAGCCAGAAAGCCTTCTTGAAGTCATCCAATGCAATCCAGTCCGCATTTTACAGTGAAGGAAGTGAACATAGAGATGATAAAATCTGCTTAGGAGACCATACAAGTAGCTACTGACAAAGACAGCAGGCTGATGCCCTCGCTACTCTATGACATTGCTGGGGCTTAAGTACCTGTCCTTCCTACCGTTGTCACAATCTATGCTGTCTGGTCACAATAATGTATTTGAATCAACAGCATGTCTTTTGATTCAGATTCATCTGTGCACTATAACTGAGGAATTCTGAAGGGGTTATCACCCCTTAGGATAATAATGGGGACATAGTGGACACTCATAAAAATTCACTGACCAAGTAATTGATTCACTGGGAAAATAAGCAGAGCTTCCATTTTCTAGTATAATTGAGATTGAAACTGGCAAACTTTTTCCTTAAAGTGCCAGGTAAGGATCCCTTTAAAATAATAATAATAATTATGATGATGATGATGATGATGATGATGATGATGATGATGATTTTGAGACAGAGTCTTGCTCTGTTGCCCAGGCTGGAGTGCAGTGGCGCGATCTCGGTTCACTACAACCTCCACCTCCTGGGTTCAAGAGAGTCTCGTGCCTCAGCCTTCCGAGTAGCTGGGATTACAGGCGCCTGCCACCACGCCTGGCTAATTTTTGTACTTTTAGTAGAGATGGGGTTTTGCCATGTTGACCAGGCTGGTCTTGAATTCCTGGCCCCAAGCAATCTACCTGCCCCAGCCTCCCGAAAGTGCTGGGATCACAGGTGTGAGCCACTACACCTGGCCTAAAATTATTCTTTAAGGAATTCATTTTGTAATGCACTTTGAATGTGGTTGTATAGACAATCATGCCAAAAGGGAAATATATTTGTGCATGCACCTATATACTTTTACACACAACTACATATACACATGTATTTCACCAACATAGAAATTCTTCTTAAGTACAACTGCAGAAAGATAAACTGTCTTAACTCTTTTGGACTCTCTAACAGCCCAGGCATACAAGAGCCCAAAATTTCATAACTAAGTTCTCTATTTGGTAAGTTACATAATGGTAAATGATTAATTTTCTAATAATAAAAGAGTTATCTTATTTCTTGAGATAAATCTTAACTCTGTGGGCTCTTCAAATATTCACAAATCAAACTTTTCTCAACAACTTGTTTGAATATCCCAGAAACGATTCTGCTAAGTGGGGAATAACTGGGGGGGACTGGGAGAAAGGCATGTGCACCCTTCTTATACATTCTGTCTCTCTCACACACACACAAACAGAAACACACACCAATACGTATAAAGACAGGACTCACACACACATACCACAGACAATTTGGAGAATGCAGAATGACACTGAATTTTTTTTATTTTCTATTTTATTTTATTTTGGAGACAAAAGTCTCATTCTTGTTGCCCAGGCTGGAGTGCAGTGGTGTGATCTTGGCTCACTGCAGCCTCCACCTCCTCAGTTGAAGCGATTCTCCTGACTTAGCCTCCCAAGTAGCTGGGAATACAGGCACGTGCCACCATGCCCAGCTAATTTTTGTATTTTTAGTAGAGAGAGGGTTTCGCCATGTTGGCCAGGGCTGGTCTTGAACTCCTGACCTCAAGTCATCTGCCCATCTCGGCCTCCCATGCGCTGGGATTATAGGCGTGAGCCACCACGCCTGGTCGACACTGAATTTTTAAAAACCAACAAATGAGCAGAGTGACCCAGACCCTGATGGCAGAGCTGGGACCTGGATGAAGATTCACATGAGCTTTGCCAAACACTCGACTCAAGACAGCTGTTCAGAAAGATTACTGGTGCACTAAACTGAGATGGCCTTTGCGGAATATAAACGACAGCCACCCCACTTAATTACAATAAACAAGAGAATCTTCTCAGCTTGCCCAGTGATTTAGAGGATTCATTAAACAGAATTGGAGCTGAAACCGTGCCCTTCTTTAGCTCTTTGTTAAAGAAACCAACGACTAACAGAAATTCTTGTGTTTGCAGGACGGCAGTATAAGAAAATAAACAACTTGCTAAAATGCTGAAACTCCCTCTGCTTATAAGATTTAGAAAAAACTGGCTGAAATTGGTTGGAACCAACATGGCCAATGGAGTCTGAGTAGAAACAGCTTGCTGATGTCACAGCCCAAATTTCCAACACATTTCATACTAACTCCGCCTGAATTTGCATATGTAATCCATGAGGAAGCATGATGAAATAGACAACTGCACCTGTCCGAGGACTTTTCAGATCTCCCCTTTCCTTCCAGTAAACACTTACTAATCCGAGAATCCATCCCCTGATAAAATCACTGCCTTAAAGCCTGCACAGGAAGACAAATTTGAGCTGGACTTAGTGTCTCTTTATTAGTCGACTTGCAATAACAAAGCTTTTTTTCCCCCCCTCAAAAACCCTATGTCAATTAGTATTGGCTTCCAGAGCATCAGGCAGTGAGCCCCTTTTGCTCAGTAACAGAACTTAAGGTGAAGAAAAAAGGCAAATAATGACATGGTTCAAGCAATCATTATGAAAGCATGGCTGAAACACTGCTAGCCTTACCCAAGTGCATAAAACACATGAAAATGATTTATTGATAAGCCAAATTAGTCATAAAAGTGTACTCTACCTCAATTTAAATACTGCTTATATGTGGATTACACAAACAACCATGTATGCAGTAGCTACTTCAAAGGACTTCCTTTTTAATATTTAAAAAGTTAGTTCACTGAATCACAGAGTTGTTAGATAAGATCTTGTCTTCATGAGAACAGCTTTTGAAAGTATTTTAATATTTTATTACACAGCAAAAACAGCCATGAAACACGGAGGGGAGATTTAGTTTGGGAATGGAATGAGAGAATGCCTGCTGTGGTTCATTATCATGACTCCACCATTTCTTACAACTCTATGATGCTTTATGGTATTTTCACATAAAATTTCTCATTTTAGCCAGATAAAACCCTTTGAGGAGGCTAGGCACGGTGGCTCATGCCTGTAATCCCAGCTCTTTGGGAGGTTGAGGCGGGCAGATCACTTGAGGTCAGGAATTCGAGACCAGCCTTGCCAGCATGGTGAAACTCCGTCTCTATTAAAAATACAAAAATTGCTGGGCGCGGTGGCTCAAGCCTGTAATCCCAGCACTTTGGGAGGCTGAGACGGGCGGATCACGAGGTCAGGAGATCGAGACCATCCTGGCTAACACGGTGAAACCCCGTCTCTACTAAAAAATACAAAAAACTAGCCAGGCGAGGTGGCGGGCGCCTGTAGTCCCAGCTACTCGGGAGGCTGAGGCAGGAGAATGGCGTAAACCCGGGAGGCGGAGCTTGCAGTGAGCTGAGATCCGGCCACTGCACTCCAGCCTGGGCGACAGAGCGAGACTCCGTCTCAAAAAAAAAAAAAATACAAAAATTGGCTGGGCGTGGTGGTGCCCGCCTGTAATCCCAGCTACTTGGGAGGCTGAGGCAGGACAATCGCTCGAACCTGGGAGGCAGAGATCGCAGTGAGCTGAGATCGCACCTCTGCACTCCAGCCTGGGCAACAGAGCGAGACTCTGTCGCAAAACAAAACAAAACAAAACAAAAACCAAACAACGACAACAACAAAACCCTCTGAGGGAAGCAGTCCTGGGTAACTTTCTGAGTCAACCACAGAGCCAGAGCCTGCACCGTGACAGAAATGCTCTGGGCAGAAAATGGTCTTGGTGACTTAGACTGGGGGTCACCTCAGGGACCCCACGCTCTCAGGCGCACAGTGGCTCTGTCTGGTGTTCTCTCTGCTGCGACTGCCCCACTTCATCCTACCCTCTAGTCTACTGATGGCTTGCCCTGACTTTATTCCTGAGCACAGAATTATCTAAAAAACTTTCCCTTCATATCACAGCTGTCTGCCACCTTCTCACCTACTCTCACCCTCACCCCCAACTCCATTTATCAGAAGCAGCAACTTCTTCGCCCAAAACTCTGAATAAAGAACAGTCTGAAGAAAACAGATGGGTACAATGTGGTGATGGAAAAGCCAAATCACTCACGCCAGAATCTGCAGGCTGAAGAGTGTCAAGCAGACCCCAAGAATGTTCGTGAAGAACAGGATCATTTATGCATCTTTGGAGTTTGCAGTGAAAAGCATAACCCACACTTTTACAACCTGGTGGCTTTCGGACCCACCCCACTGCCCTAGGAGATGGGGGCTGCTATACTGTGGATATCTGAGCCTTCAAACCTCATGCTGAAATGTGATCCCCAGTGTTAGGGGTGGAGCCCAATGGGAGGTGTTTGGGTCACAAGGGCAGTGTCCATCTGTCTGTCTCTCTGTCTGTCCATCTATCTCTTTCTCTGCCTTCTGCCATGATTGAAAGCGGCCTGTGGCCCTCACCACAAGCAGCTGCTGGCACCAGGCTTCTTGTAGAGCCTGCAGAACCATGAGCCAAATAAACCTCCTTTCTTTAGAAATTACACAGCCTCAGGTATTCCTTTATAGCGATGCAAACAGACTAAGACGGGGCCATAAAGTCTTCCTCACTGGCTGCTTGGAGAGTTTGCCTTGGGATTCATGGTCTGTGGGAAGAGCAGTATTGTGCTGGTTTGACTATTTGATATCCTAATTAAACCAACTGGGTGTCAAAAGACTCCTGATACTGTTTTTGTTCCCTATAGTTTGATGAGAAAAGAAATAATGACTTTATGATTTTTTTTCCCCACAATATACCCCAAATACTTCATTCCTTTATCCTAAAAATGCTTCAGTAACTCCCCTTTAAACCATCCCAAGCTTCTCACCACGGCACGACGCCTTCCTCACCTGCCTCCGTAGCTTGCGCTAACAATGGACCATCAGCCATTCAAGCCCCTGTCTTTTGGCCATATGCACAAGTAACTCTAGAGCTGGACTGCCCACTCAGCATCCTGTCTGCACCTGGCTAAAACGACCCATCAATTTCTTTACCCTCCATTCAGGAACCTCTACGCTATCTGACACTTATCACATCCTGTGCAGTTATCTGTTACCAGGTAACTGGTACAACGAAGCGTCAAAACTCTGAGCCCTTCGAGGGCAGGGACTGTGTCTTGTTCCTCTTGGTACCCCAAATCAATCTATGCTAAATGAATGAAAAATCGAGTCAGACATTCTCCTATGACATTAAACTCCACAACTCTTTTCTAATCTAATACAAAATTTCATTCACATTACTCAGGAGTTTTCTACTCCGTAACAGTTATGAGCCAGCTGATACACGCTAGTTAGGGACTGCTACCTACAAGAAAAAGTGACTGTATTCCTCATCTTTGTGGGAGAGAGTGAGGCTATGCTAAGACAATCATTTTGCAGGGTGCATTCTGTAAGGATTGAGCATTCCACACAGCTAGGGGACTAACAGTAAGTAGTTTTAAACCATTTGACAACAAATAATTACAGAGCACTTCCTAGTCTCAAGGTGTAATGCTAGGCAGAGAACACACAGACAGTATTTCATTTACAAATGGATTGTATTACAAAAGTTTTCAGCAAGACAGATGGTTGTAACAGGAAACCTTTTCACAAGCAAGCAAGTAAATAATGACAAGGAAGATTCTCAGGCTAGCAAATAAAGGCTTCTTTAGGCCTAATGAAGCTAAGATACATGCTAATTTACAAGGAATATAACAGAAAAATATTTTACAAGAGTGGTAAAGAAAGAAAAAAGGAAATCGATATGATAAAGAAATAGCCTCTATTGATTTCGTTTAAATAAATGTCCTTAATGGAAAGCGATCTAAAAACTTAACTGAATCTGGGCATACATTACCCCATTGAATTCTTAAAACAAACTTATTAAAGAGACATTCTTATTCTAATTTTAATATTGACAGAATTTAGGCTCAAAGAGGATGAATAACCTGTCCTAGGCTACAATGGCACATTTTAGGTAGGTATCAAAACTGGGCACTGCCTCTCGCCCCACGAGACTCCAGTAAGTGTAGACTATGGGAGACCCCAGATCTGACATGCACACACGCACACGCACAAACACAAAACACACATGCACACAAACACCACACACATGCACATACACACAACACACACGCACATGCACACACCACACACATGCACAAGCGCAACACACACACATATGCACACAACACACACAACACATGCACAAACATGCACACACACAAAACACACACACACACCACACACATATACACACCACACACACACACGCGCGCATCAGGGAGGAAAGATGCCAAGGGCATGCCTGGCCATGACACCACTCCTGCATTTACAATCGCCCTTCCTGACCCAAGGGTGTTCATGCTACCATTTCTATGACCAAAGTTAAGATGATTTTTCCTTTGACTCACAAATGAGAAACTGCACACAGGGTAGATAGAAAAAGGAAGGCAGAGTTTCCTAAATCCAATTAGGTTAGTGCTACAAGCAAAATGAGAAAAAGAAGTTGAATAGGGAGACATACACATGTCAGAAACCTTCCTCAAACTGGATTTAGGAATTTGTCAACAGTTCAGCACAGTACTCTGAATGCACACACGTACACATATGTGTGTGTTTCCATTTTAAAGTCAAAGAACTTAATAACAAAAAGGTAAGCAACTCAACTGAAATACAAAGGGTATGAACAGCATTGTGTCTGCGTCTGCAGGGAGCTCGAGGCATATCATGAATCCAGGGCCAATTTGTATTATTGATTTTACATCTTGGGAGCATTTATATGACCTTGAGGTACCATAATATTAAATTTGAATTCCAAGGCTGTTTGAGGGTAAGGCCCTGGAGAGAATTTTCCTTTTTACCAAGAGCATGGGTATGGAACAAACCTTCCAAGTGTTACCGTGTCTGTGGGTAAGTTTTTTCCCTAATTCATCCTTTCACTGAAGGTGAAAGTGCCTAGTCTTCTGTCCTTTAAACCCAAGTCCTGTCTACTGGGACCATGGAGTACTTCCAGAATGGTTTCTTTTCTTCTAGCTCCAAGAGTGTCTCCCTTACGGCCATGACAGATATGTGCCTTCCCAAACGTATGGTTTTCATAACAGATTCACTTCTAAGTGCTTATCTAGAGAGGTTTGAGGTTATAGCCTACCATATTGTTAGTTCTTATCAAATGTTTTATGGAGAGGCCTTATTATTATTGTTATTCATCTATTTATTTATTTTGAGACAGAATCTTGCTCTTTTGACCAGGAGGGAGTACAGTGGCACGATCTCAGCTCACTGCAGCGTCTGCCTCCTGAGTTCAAGTGATTGTCATGCCTCAACCTCCCGAATAGCTGGGATTATAGGCACCCGCCACCATGCCCAGCTAATTTTTGTATTTTTAGTACAGACAGGGTTTCACCATGTGGCCAGGCTGATCTCGAACTTCTGACCTCAAGTGATCCACCTGACTTGGCCTCCCAAAGTGCTGGGATTACAGGCATGAGCCACTAGGCCCAGCTAATAATTTTTAAAACTCCTCTATTTTAGAAATGTTTAACTTTAATTAATAAGACAACAACAAGAAAAACATGTCTTTGCAGACATTCTGTAGTTTAATCCTATTGAAGAGGAAAAGTACGCCTTCTCCATTTACTTATTTCATTTGTCTTTTGAATTACAAACCAATGCATGCTCATTGCAATAATCCACACAATATATAATTACAAAATGTAAAATGAATAAACCTTCCCCCTTCTCTCAAATAGATAACTGTTAACAATCTGACATATATCCTTCCATACTTTTCTTACATAAATACATCTGAATATACAACATTGAAAATGCAATCGAGGATTTAAAAGAAAAAAAGAAAATGGAATTGCATAATAAATATTATTCTAGAATTTGTTTTGCCTCTTAGTAGCAGTATGCTATATTCTGTAAACATCCCTTTGGCTACTACAGCATCAAAAGAAGACATCTCATTAACTTGCTAGACGAATGACAGGTAAGTTAACAAAGCATGAGACTAACCCTCTAGTGACCAGGCATTTGACATTCATTGCAGGACCTTTCTCCCCGGGATCTTCTATGAAAGATCTGACATGACTGAATGTGCCTCCCTCTGATGTAACATGAACTGTTATTCATTACATTATATAGTATCATCAAAAAATTAATTTTAAGCCAGGCACGGTGGCTCACGCTTGTAATCCCAGCACTCTGGGAGACTAAGGCAGGCGGATCATCTGAGCTCAGGAGTTCAAGACCAGCCTGGGCAACACGGCAAGATCCTGTCTCTACAAAAAGTACAAAAATTGGCCAAGCATGGTGGTGTACACCTGTAATCCCAGCTACTTGGGTGGTGGAGGCATGAGAATTGCTTGAACGTCGGAGGCGGAGGTTGCAGTGGACCGAGAATGTGCCACTGTGCTCCAGACTGGGAGACAGTGAGACCTTGTCTCAAACAAAAAAAAATTAATTTTGGTTATACATTTCTCCAAGAGTTTTCAATTATAAAATCTCTCAGAGTAGGTCATTTTACTTTTATAGGTTTTTGCCTATTTTCAATAAAACATTCATTTCCCAAATAGCACATTCATATACAATTTTTCATCTCCAGCACTTTAACAAGGCTTATCACATGCAGAGAACTCAAAAATATTGTTGAATGCAAGGACAAAATAATAAAATGGAAATTTTGAAAGAAAACTTTGTTGTTAATAGCATCTTAGCTAGGTTGGGTGCAGTGGCTCATGTCTGTAATCCCAGCACTTTGGGAGGCTAACGTAGGAGGACTGCTTGAGGCCAGGAGTTCAAGACCAGCCTGGGCAACACAGTGAGACCCCATTTCTATAAATACAAAAATGTTTTAAATTAGCCAGGCGTGGTGGTGTGCATCTGTCATCCAGCTACTTGGGAGGCTGAGGTGGGAGGATCACTTGAGCCCAGGAGCTGTAGGTTGCTGTGAGCCATGATTGCACCACTGCACTCCAGCCTGGGCAACTGAGCAAGACTGTCTCAGAAAAACGAAACAAAACACATCTCAGCTATAGACAGAAGGCTTTATCTATTTCCTAATGATGTTCATAGTTTGGTGAACCAAGTAATATCCGCCAGAGAATTATACTGTTTAAAGAAAGCTGTCTTTCTTTAAAAAATAATTCTTTAAAATTATACTGTTTAAAGAAAGTTGTCTTTCTTTAAACAGCTGATTTTTTTTCAGATTTAAAATACCTGTTCTTTACAGAAAAACGTGACTGCAAAAGGAAGAAAGGAGAGGGGAGAGGCAGGGCAGGAGGGAAGAAAGGAAGGAAATGAAAAAAGGGGAGATCCAGCCAAGCTGCCTTATTATAATAGAGGTTTTACTGCAACATAATTTGAGGCAACATTCTTTAATAGCTAAATCGTAAATTGAAACACCACTAATCTCTGATGTTGGCAAGGTTTGCTTAAGCTGACACATATTTTCAGGGGCAGTTTGTATCTTTGCATCATTAGAGCTCTTGCCAAGAGTAGCCTTTTGAAATTAAGAGCAATTTCAAGAGTGTCTTCAGCCTGACCAGAGATAAAATGTTACATACTCAGACAGGAGTATTTCCTCTGTTCCCACCTCCCCACCCCTCTAGAGCAACACCAAAAGCTAAACTCACCAGAAGACAGCTGTAAAACCTCTGATATGGGGGGCAGAGCAAGATGGCCGAATAGGAACAGCTCCAGTCTCCAACTCCCAGCGCGAGCGACACAGGAGACCGGTGATTTCTGCATTTTCAACTGAGGTACTGGGGTCATCTCACTAGGGAGTGCCGGACAATCGGTGCTGGTCAGCTGCTGCAGCCCGACCAGCGAGAGCTGAAGCAGGGTGAGGCACACCAGGAGAATATATCCCACACCTGGCCGGGAGGGTCCCACGCCCAAGGAGCCTCCCTCATTGCTAACACAGCAGTCTGCGATCTAACCGCAAGGCAGCAGCGAGGCTGGGGGAGGGGCGCCCGCCATTGCTGAGGCTTAAGTAGGTAAACAAAGCCGCTGGGAAGCTCAAACGGGGTGGAGCTCACAGCAGCTCAAGGAAACCTGCCTGTCTCTGTAGACTCCACCTCTGGGGACAGGGCACAGCTAAAAAACAACAACAAAAAAGCAGCAGAACCTCTGCAGACCCAAACAACTCTGTCTGACAGCTATGAAGACAGCAGTGGATCTCCCAACATGGAGGCTGAGAGCTGAGAAGGGACAGACGGCCTGCTCAAGTGGGTCCCTGACCCCTGAGTAGCCTAACTGGGAGACATCCCCCACTAGGGGCAGTCTGACACCTCACACCTCACAGGGTGGAGTACACCCCTGAGAGGAAGCTTCCAAAGTAAGAATCAGACAGGTACACTCGCTGTTCAGCAATATTCTATCTTCTGCAACTTCTGCTGCTGATACCCAGGCAAAAAGGGTCTGGAGTGGACCTCAAGCAATCTCCAACAGACCTACAGCCGAGGGTCCTGACTGTTAGAAGGAAACCTATCAAACAGGAAGGACACCTATACCAAAACCCCATCAGTATGTCACTATCATCAAGGACCAGAGGCAGATAAAACCACAAAGATGGGGAAAAAGCAGGGCAGAAAAGCTGGAAATTCAAAAAATAAGAGCGCATCTCCCCCTGCAAAGGAGCGCAGCCCATCGCCAGCAACGGATCAAAGCTGGTCAGAGAATGACTTTGACGAGATGAGAGAAGAAGGCTTCAGTCCATCAAACTTCTCAGAACTAAAGGAGGAATTACATACCCAGCGCAAAGAAACTAAAAATCTTGAAAAAAGAGTGGAAGAATTGACAGCTAGACTAATTAATGCAGAGAAGGTCATAAACGAAATGACAGAGATGAAAACCATGACACGAGAAATACGTGACAAATCCACAAGCTTCAGTAACCGACTCGATCAACTGGAAGAAAGAGTATCAGCGATTGAGGATCAAATGAATGAAATGAAGCGAGAAGAGAAACCAAAAGAAAAAAGAAGAAAAAGAAATGAACAAAGCCTGCAAGAAGTATGGGATTATGTAAAAAGACCAAATCTACGTCTGATTGGGTTGCCTGAAAGCGAGGGGGAAAATGGAACCAAGTTGGAAAACACTCTTCAGGATATCATCCAGGAGAACTTCCCCAACCTAGTAGGGCAGGCCAACATTCAAATTCAGGAAATACAGAGAACGCCACAAAGATGCTCCTCCAGAAGAGCAACTCCAAGACACATAATTGCCAGATTCACCAAAGTTGAAATGAAGGAAAAAATCTTAAGGGCAGCCAGAGAGAAAGGTCGGGTTACCCACAAAGGGAAGCCCATCAGACTAACAGCAGATCTCTCGGCAGAAACTCTACAAGCCAGAAGAGAGTGGGGGCCAATATTCAACATTCTTAAAGAAAAGAATTTTAAACCCAGAATTTCATATCCAGCCAAACTAAGTTTCATCAGTGAAGGAGAAATAAAATCCTATACAGATAAGCAAATGCTTAGAGATTTTGTCACTACCAGGCCTGCCTTACAAGAGACCCTGAAGGAAGCCCTAAACATGGAAAGGAACAACCGGTACCAGCCATTGCAAAAACATACCAAAATGTAAAGACCATCGAGGCTAGGAAGAAACTGCATCAAATAACGAGCAAAATAACCAGTTAATATCATAATGGCAGGATCAAGTTCACACATAACAATATTAACCTTAAATGTAAATGGACTAAATGCTCCAATTAAAAGACACAGACTGGCAAACTGGATAAAGAGTCAAGACCCATCAGTCTGCTGTATTCAGGAGACCCATCTCACAGGCAGAAACATACATAGGCTCAAAATAAAGGGATGGAGGAAGATCTACCAAGCAAATGGAGAACAAAAAAAAGCAGGGGTTGCAATCTTAGTCTCTGATAAAACAGACTTTAAACCATCAAAGATCAAAAGAGACAAAGAAGGCCATTACATAATGGTAAAGGGATCAATTCAACAGGAAGAGCTAACTATCCTAAATATATATGCACCCAATACAGGAGCAACCAGATTCATAAAGCAAGTCCTTAGAGACTTACAAAGAGACTTAGACTCCCATACAATAATAATGGGAGACTTCAACACTCCACTGTCAACATTAGACAGATCAACGAGACAGAAAGTTAACAAGGATATCCAGGAATTGAACTCATCTCTGCACCAAGCGGACCTCATAGACATCTATAGAACTCTCCACCCCAAATCAACAGAATATACATTCTTCTCAGCACCACATCGCACATATTCCAAAATTGACCACATAATTGGAAGTAAAGCCCTCCTCAGCAAATGTAAAAGAACAGAAATTATAACAAACTGTCTCTCAGACCACAGTGCAATCAAACTAGAACTCAGGACCAAGAAACTCAATCAAAACCGCTCAACTACATGGAAACTGAACAACCTGCTCCTGAATGACTACTGGGTACATAACGAAATGAAAGCAGAAATAAAGATGTTCTTTGAAACCAATGAGAACAAAGATACAACATACCAGAATCTCTGGGACACATTTAAAGCAATGTGTAGAGGGAAATTTATAGCACTAAATGCCCACAAGAGAAAGCAGGAAAGATCTAAAATTGACACTCTAACATCACAATTAAAAGAACTAGAGAGCTAGCAGAAGGCAAGAAATAACTAAGATCAGAGCAGAACTGAAGGAGATAGAGACACAAAAAACCCTTCAAAAAAATCAATGAATCCAGGAGTTGGTTTTTTGAAAAGATCAACAAAATTGACAGACCACTAGCAAGACTAATAAAGAAGAAAAGAGAGAGGAATCAAATAGACGCAATAAAAAATGATAAAGGGGATATCACCACCGACCCCACAGAAACACAAACTACCATCAGAGAATACTATAAACACCTCTATGCAAATCAACTAGAAAATCTAGAAGAAATGGATAATTTCCTGGACACTTACACTCTCCCAAGACTAAACCAGGAAGAAGTTGAATCCCTGAATAGACCAATAGCAGGCTCTGAAATTGAGGCAATAATTAATAGCCTACCAACCAAAAAAAGTCCAGGACCAGATGGATTCACAGCTGAATTCTACCAGAGGTACAAGGAGGAGCTGGTACCATTCCTGCTGAAACTATTCCAATCAATTGAAAAAAAGGGAATCCTCCCTAACTCATTTTATGAGGCCAACATCATCCTGATACCAAAGCATGGCAGAGACACAACAAAAAAAGAGAATTTTAGACCAATATCCCTGATGAACATCGATGCAAAAATCCTCAATATAATACTGGCAAACCAGATTCAGCAGCACATCAAAAAGCTTATCCACCATGATCAAGTGGGCTTCATCCCTGGGATGCAAGGCTGGTTCAACATTTGCAAATCAATAAACGTAATCCAGCATATAAACAGAACCAAAGACAAGAACCACATGATTATCTCAATAGATGCAGAAAAGGCTTTTGACAAAATTCAACAGCCCTTCATGCTAAAAACGCTCAATAAATTCGGTATTGATGGAACGTACCTCAAAATAATAAGAGCTATTTATGACAAACCCACAGCTAATATCATACTGAATGGGCAAAAACTGGAAAAATTCCCTTTGAAAACTGGCACAAGACAGGGATGCCATCTCTCACCACTCCTATTCAACAAGTGTTGGAAGTTCTGGCTAGGGCAATCAGGCAAGAGAAAGAAATCAAGGGTATTCAGTTAGGAAAAGAAGAAGTCAAATTGTCCCTGTTTGCAGATGACATGATTGTATATTTAGAAAACCCCATCGTCTCAGCCCAAAATCTCCTTAAGCTGATAAGCAACTTCAGCAAAGTCTCAGGATACAAAATTAATGTGCAAAAATCACAAGCATTCTTATACACCAGTAACAGACAAACAGAGAGCCAAATCAGGAATGAACTTCCATTCACAATTGCTTCAAAGAGAATAAAATACCTAGGAATCCAACTTACAAGGGATGTAAAGGACCTCTTCAAGGAGAACTACAAACCACTGCTCAGTGAAATCAAAGAAGACACAAACAAATGGAAGAACATACCATGCTCATGGATAGGAAGAATCAATATCGTGAAAATGGCCATACTGCCCAAGGTTATTTATAGATTCAATGCCATCCCCATCAAGCTACCAATGAGTTTCTTCACAGAATTGGAAAAAACTGCTTTAAAGTTCATATGGAACCAAAAAAGAGCCCGCATTGCCAAGACAATCCTAAGTCAAAAGGACAAAACTGGAGGCGTCACGCTACCTGACTTCAACTTATACTACAAGGCTACAGTCACCAAAACAGCATGGTACTGGTACCAAAACAGAGATATAGACCAATGGAACAGAACAGAGTCCTCAGAAATAATACCACACATCTACAGCCATCTGATCTTTGACAAACCTGAGAGAAACAAGAAATGGGGAAAGGATTCCCTATTTAATAAATGGTGCTGGGAAAATTGGCTAGCCATAAGTAGAAAGCTGAAACGGGATCCTTTCCTTACTCCTTATACGAAGATTAATTCAAGATGGATTAGAGACTTAAATGTTAGACCTAATACCATAAAAACCCTAGAAGAAAATCTAGGCAGTACCATTCAGGACATAGGCATGGGCAAGGACTTCATGTCTAAAACATCAAAAGCAACGGCAGCAAAAGCCAAAATCGACAAATGGGATCTAATTAAACTAAAGAGCTTCTGCACAGCAAAAGAAACTACCATCAGAGCGAACAGGCAACCTACAGAATGGGAGAAAATTTTTGCAATCTACTCATCTGACAAAGGGCTAATATCCAGAATCTACAAAGAACTCAAACAAATATACAAGAAAAAAACAAACAACCCCATCGAAAAGTGGGCAAAGGATATGAACAGACATTTCTCAAAAGAAGACATTCATACAGCCAACAGACACATGAAAAAATGCTCATCATCACTCACCATCAGAGAAATGCAAATCAAAACCACAATGAGATACCATCTCACACCAGTTAGAATGGCAATCATTAAAAAGTCAGGAAACAACAGTTGTTGGAGAGGATGTGCAGAAATAGGAACACTTTTACACTGTTGGTGGGATTGTAAACTAGTTCAACCATTATGGAAAACAGTATGGCAATTCCTCAAGGATCTAGAACTAGATGTACCATATGACCCAGCCATCCCACTACTGGGTATATACCCAAAGGATTATAAATTATTCTTCTACAAAGACACATGCACACGTATGTTTATTGTGGCACTATTCACAATAGCAAAGACCTGGAATCAACCCAAATGTCCATCTGTGACAGACTGGATTAAGAAAATGTGGCACATATACACCATGGAATATTATGCAGCCATAAAAAAGGATGAGTTTGCGTCCTTTGTGGGGACATGGATGCAGCTGGAAACCATCATTCTTAGCAAACTATCACAAGAACAGAAAACCAAACACCGCATGTTCTCACTCATAGGTGGGAACTGAACAATGAGATCACTTGGACTCGGGAAGGGGAACATCACACACTGGGGCCTATCATGGGGAGGGGGAAGGGAGAAGGGATTGCATTGGGAGTTATACATGATATAAATGATGAATTGATGGGTGCTGACGAGTTGATGGGTACAGCACACCAACATGGCACAAGTATACATATGTAACAAACCTGCACGTTATGCACATGTACCCTAGAACTTAAAGTATAATAAAAATAAATAAATAAATAAATAAATAAATAAATAAATAAATAAAACCTCTGATATGACACAGAGAGCGTTCAGTTTCAAAGCCATAAAAGGAAATGAGCAGAGCTGGCTTTCCCAGACAGGGTACATTTTCTCATCACTTCTCTTGTCTTGTGGACTCTTAGTTGTCCAAAAAAGCCATTACTTCCAATCATTATTTCTAGTCCTATCTTATCCCTGAAATTTTGAGCTTATAAAACCTAAGATCTATTTAAACTTTTACTCGGATATTTAACAGATACCTCAAATTTAACGTGGCCAACAGGGAGCTCAAAATTGCTCCTCAAATATGTCCCCTTTTCCCTCCTGGTTTCCTGTATCTCAGCAAACAGTTTCACCATCCACGCAATGGCTTAAGCCAAAAACCCAGGTGCTATTCTTGATTCTTTTTTGTTTCAGCTCATACCTATAATCTAGCAAAAAGTTTCATTTGTTCTGCTTCCAAAACGAATCCTAAATGCACCCACTGCTCTCCAGCCCTAGTCCCACTGACCTTTCCAAACCATCTCTTGCTTGGACTAACCATTAAGTTCGTGACTGTTCTGCCTACTCTACTGCCCTCTATAACCAAGCCATGCTGCAACGGTGGGGTGATCTTTTAAAATCACAAATCAGATTGCATCTCTCCCCAGCTTCACACCCTTTCCCAGTGCACCTATATTTAAAAAGCTTACCATCAAACTTAGTTTAAAAGCCAATCCCCTAACTTTGCTTGAAAGGCCTCCTAAAAGCTGCCCCGGCCCACTGCTCTGATTCATCCTGTGCCACTGCCAACCTTAGCTGCTCTACTAGGATAGCACAGGACCTCCGAGGACTACCACCACCTGCCCGGAATGCCCTTACCCCAGGCTTCTGCTGACCACTTACATATCAGTTTTTAAAATGCCATCTCAGGCCCAGTGCGGTAGCTCTAATCCCTGTAATCTCAGCACTAATCCCTGTAATCTCAGCACTTCGGGAGGTTGAGGTGGGTGGATAACTCAAGGTCAGGAATTCGAGACCAGCCTGGCCAACATGGTGAAACCCCGTCTCTACTAAAAATAGAAAACTTAGCCAGGTGTGGTAGTGGGCAGCTGTAGCACCACCTACTTGGGAGGCTGAGGGAGGAGAATCGCTTGAACCCAGGAGGCGGAGGTTGCAGTGAGCCAAGATTGTGCCACTGCACTCCAGCCTGGGTGACAGAGCAAGACTCCATCTCAAAAAACAATAAAATAAAATAAAATAAAATAAAATAAAATAAAATAAAATAAAATAAAATAAGTCATCTCAGAAAAGCTTCTCTAGAACAGTCAACCACCATATCTAGTAAAATAATATATGCATTTACCCTTTGACCCAGGATTACACTCATAGGAATCTACCCCAAAGAAACACTTACAAAAATACGAGAGGCAAGCAGACATTATATGACTCCTGATTGGAGTATACAAGACCACCAGTGAAATATTCCTGAAATATAAAACAAACCCACACACATGTACTCCTGAATGTAATCAATCTTCTCTTGATCTAACTATAGGCATCGATCCACAGGAAATACAGGAAGCACAGGAACATGCAATCAACAGAATCTAAAATATAAACATAGGGCATCAGCCAAGATGCATGATCCATTTTCTATAGCAAAGTGATTTCTAAGAGGATTAAAAAACCCATGGAAGAGGAAATTAAATATTTTAGTCGAAAATTTTTGGGTATGAGCCCAGCACTCTGAATAACTGTTTCAAAAGAATACACATCAGCCGGGCACAGTGGCTCACACCTATAATCCCAGCACTTTGAGAGGCCGAGGCAGGAGGGTCGCTTGAGGCCAGGAGTTTGAGACCAGACTGGGCAAAACAGTGAGACCTTCTCTTTACAAAAAAATAAAAAAAGAGCCAGGCACAGTGGTGTGCACCTCCAGTCCCAGCTACTCAGGAGGCTGAGGCAGGAGGATTGCTGGAGCCCAAGAGTTGGAGGCGCAGTGAGCTAGGATCACAGCACTGTACTCCAGTCTGGGTGACAGAGCAAGTCCCTGTCTCAAAATAACATAACATAACATAACATAACATAACATAACATAACATAACATAACACAACACAACACAACACATAACACAACACAACACATAACATAGCATAACTAAAATAAAATAAATAAAATAAAATAAAGTAAATAAAATAAGAGCAGGTATCTTTTAGGAATATATGCTGAAATAATTGTGGGTAAATGATTTAATTTTGGTAGTTTGCTTTAAAATAATCTGGGCTAAGAGCAGAGAAAATGGGTTTAGGTATAATTGAAACAACTCTGGATCCTGAGTTGATCATTTTTGAAGGTGAGTGATGGGTGGATGGGGGTTCATTAGACCAATCTCTCTACTTCCGTATATGTCTGAAATAAAAGTTTATGTAAAAGCCAACCAATTACTCACTACCACACTATTTTATTTCTCAGCATATTCATGTCACTACATGGTTTTTAATGACTCATTTTGTGTCGACTGTCCATCCTCCCACTAAAGCACTAGCTTTATAAGAGCAAGAGCTTGGTCTTCTTGACGGCTATTATCCCTAAGGCCTAGAACAATGCCAGGTTCTTGATGAATATAGACCATGAAATGAATACACCAATAAAATTCCTGGGACCTCTAGAGTTTTACAAGGTGTTAACTCCATCATGGCCAACAAAGCACCACGATTCTTTGTCACTCCACCACGGCCACCAGAGCGAGCAGGGGCTTACCTTCACTTCAATGAAGTCAGGATTCCCCAGAAACACGAGCTGCGCGTAGGCCTGGAGCTCGTCCACGTTCCATGCTTTCACAAGCGTCAGTCTGTAGACAGTTCGTTGTTGCTAAAACAAAGGAAAAGCCAACTTCGTTGTTATCTTGGCGGACATCATCTTTTAACCTAGAGGGTTTCTCAAGCTTCTTCAACCCAGGGAACCCAGGACGGGCAAAACTCATCATGAACTTTTGTAAACTGAAGCTGTATTTTGAGGAAAGATGAAACAAAAATAAACACTATGATTCTAACATGCCTTATGGAAGGCACAACTGATACTGACATATATATTCTCTCCCCCATAGCATTTAAGGCTATGCCAGGCACCCAAAGGTTTTTTGACACAGACACACTGAACTATATTTAGTAAGGAATGGTAAACCTGACCAAACAGTGTTGGGCTACAAAAAATTAATTCAAATATCCTCTAGGCCTTCAGGTAATAATCACCCAAGTTGTTAGTGACAAGAATTGTTAGTAAGTCCTGTCTTCTTTCCTACTCCCTCATTATTTAATGATCTCTTGGCATTTCTTACTGGCAGAAAAGGCACATGGATGGATTGTCAATGTTGCCATTTGTGTGCCATATAACCACAAGAGGGACTGGCTTTCTTTCTTTTCTTCTTTATTTTTTTAGAGACAGGGTCTCACTCTGTGCTCCAGGCTGGAGTACAGTGGTGCAATCTTAAGTCACCACAGCCTCAATCCCCTGGACTCAAGTGATCCTCCTGCCTCAGCTTCCCAAGTAGCTGGGACTACAGGCACACGTCATCATGCCTAGCTAAGCTTGAAAAATTTCTCAGAGATGGGGTTGTGCTATGTTATTCAGGCTGGTCTCGAACTCTTGGCCTTAAGTGGCGCTCACGCCTGAGGCTTCCAAAGGGCTGGGATTATAGGCGCACACCATTGTGCCAAGCTAGATTTCTGAAAATGTAATTAGACAACAGGCATTAAAGCCTTTAAAAAGCTTACACCCTGACTTTGTAGCTCCCTTTTAGAACCCAAAACAAATGATTAAAAATTCAAAGACATTAAAAAATCTCAGGACAATATTATTAATAATGGCTTAAGGCTGGGCATGGTGGCTCATGCCTGTAATCCCAGCACTTTGGGAGGTAAGGAGTTTGAAACCAGCCTGGCCAACATGGTGAAACCCCATCTCTACTAAAAATACAAAAATGAGCCAAACGTGGCAACGCACACCTGTAATCCCAGCTACTTGGGAGGCTGAGGCAGGAGAATCATTTGAGCCTGGGAGGTGGAGGCTGCAGTGAGCTGAGATCACGGCCACTGTACTGAGACACAGCAAGACTCTGTCTCAAAATAAATAAATAAATAAACAAATAAAAATAATAATAAGAATGGCTTAAAATGTAAAGTGAGACCTACCCCTTGGGTAGGTGCAGAACCTGTGACTTGCCTATAACCAACAGACTATGGCAAAGGTGATGGGATGTATGTGGTTCTATGTACATGATTACATGCATCTGTAGCAAATGCCCAGGTAATATCCAGGCTACCAACCCTCAAACCACACCTTAAGTAGCAATGCTCAAAATACTCAAGGAAAAAAAAAAAAAAAAAAGCAAAATGAAAGGGATGCACAAAATGATACCAATTTTGTTACTTTAGTCTATGTTTGAAAACTTCAAACATTTATAAAAAAAAGAAGAAACACTTGAAATCTTCATTGAAGAAAACTAAGAGATTGTTAATAAGGAATATTAGGCAGCCACACCAGAAATTCATGTTTTCCAAGCATATTTACTCATATATACTCAAAAGTTCCTTCTAAAATGCAGTATATCACGCAAGGAAAGACAGAAATCTTCCAGATTCCCTCTACATGCTTATAATTCTTCCAATGCCAAAAGCTAACAAAAATAGTAGAAAACTGCAGACCAATCTCACTCATACTTATATATGTAAAAATATTAGAGAAATTTTAGCAAGTAAAATTCAGCATTCTGTTAAAAATTCTGGGAATGCAAAAACAATTCAGTATTAGGCTATACAGTAATACAATTCATTATACTAGTAGTTCAACACAGAAAAACCACACAATCATCTTCATAGATACCCAAAGGTATTTGATATAGTTTAAAAGCCATCCCTGCTTTTAAAACAAAACAGAATGAGCAAATCAAATGCCATTTGGTAAATTCAGTAATTAAAAAAACACGTCCTTGGCCGGGCGCGGTGGCTCAAGCCTGTAATCCCAGCACTTTGGGAGGCCAAGACGGGCGGATCACGAGGTCAGGAGATCGAGACCATCCTGGCTAACACGGTGAAACCCCGTCTCTACTAAAAAAATACAAAAAACTAGCCGGGCGTGGTGGCGGACGCCTGTAGTCCCAGCTACTAGGGAGGCTGAGGCAGGAGAATGGCGTAAACCCGGGAGGCGGAGCTTGCAGTGAGCTGAGATCCGGCCACTGCACTCCAGCCTGGGTGACAGAGCGAGACTCCGTCTCAAAAAAAAAAAAAAAAAAAAAAAAAAAACACGTCCTTAACATCAAAAAAAAAAAAATCCACAACATTCTCCAGTCAATAGTCAACACTATTCTTAGTGGCTAAATAAATAGAGGGGCTGGGAGTGGTGGCCACGCCTGTAATCCCAGCACTTTGAGAGGCCAAGGTGGGTGGCTCACTTGAGGTCAGGAGTTCAAGGCCAGACTGGCCAACATGGTGAAACCCCATCTCTACTAAAAAATACAAAAATTAACTGGGCATGGTGGCAGGCACCCATAATCCCAGCTGCTTGGGAGGCTGAGGCAAGAGAATTGCTTGAACCCAGGAGATGGAGATTGCAATGAGCCAAGATTGTGCCACTACACTCTAGCCTGGGCAACACAGTGAGACTCTGTCTCAAATAAACAAATAAATAAATGCATTTCTATTTAGCTGGACAAACAGAAGAATTTCTAGTCTTTCTTAAAAAACACCTTTCTACAAGTTATGATCAAAGCAACAAGGCCAGGATAAGAATTACCGGAGGATATACAAAAAATAATTAACTGTAAATAATATAACTGGCTTCTTGGAAACCTAAGAGAATCAACTAAAACTGAGACTAGGCCAGTTACCAAATAAAAATATAAAAACCAACAGCTTTCCAAGCATACAGTAGTGAGTTAAATATGGACACTGGGGCCAGAATGAATCCCAACCCATGTACTAGATATCGCTACCTCTCTGTTCTTAGTTTCTGCCTGAATGTAGCATTTAGCATGTGGAACCAAGCTTGGCAGCAGTGTATCATACCAAGTATTAGCTATTATATGCCAGCAATCAGCAATTACAAAATTCAAGAGAAAGCATATTCTACTTATAATTATAAAATGCATCTATAAAATGGCTACTGATTCAGCTGGGTGCAGTGGCTCATGCCTGTAATCCCAGCACATTGGAAAGCCAAGATTGGAGGATTACTTGAGGCCAGGAATTCGAGACCAGCCTGGGCAACATAAAGAGACCCCATCACTACAAAAAAATACAATAGCCGGGGATAGCTGAAGCAGGAGGATTGCTTGAGCTTGGGAGGCAGAGGTTGCAGTGAGCCATGATCGCACCAACACACTCCAGCCTGGGTGACAGAGCAAGACTGTGTCTCCAAAAAAAAAAAAAAAAAAAAAAAAAAAAAAAATATATATATATATATATATATAAAAATGATTAAATTATGAAATAGCATGCAGGACAGTGAATAAAATAAACTTTTCTAAGAGACCTAAACAAAAACTCATCTACATGGAGAGCCATGATAGATTTATAAATATAATGTAATTCCAATGAGAGTTTACAATTCATCTGAACAAATAAACTGGCAACGGTAACCATAAAAATAATAGCAGGAGTTTGTAATTACTCAGCCCTTACTATGTGCCAGCTGTTGTTATAAAGTACTTTGTAGCTTGGCAAAGATTCCAATATTTGTCTAATCTTTACAACAAATCTCACAAAATAGATTGGATTATTATCCTCACTTTACAGATACGAAGGTGAGGCTGACAGCTGTTAAGTAAATTGCCTGAAGTTACACAGCTGGAGAGCAGCAAAGCTGGGGTGTGAACCCAAGCAGTAGTGAGGTGGGAGACTGGCAGGACTTGTTTTCTGGTTACAACCCTGCTGACCAAAACAGGTCCAGACAGGATGAAGTGAAGAAACCAGCAGGAACCAGCAGATGGCCACTAGGGTGATCCCAAGATAGCCTTCTTGTCCATTAGCATAAGACAAGGAGCTATACCTTTCAATAAAAGATTCCCATCTAATGCCACGGGCTTGCCCTTTAATTCTTTCCTGGATGAAGCCAAAAACCCTCCCATGCTAAGCCCCAGTTTTGGGGCTCACCTGTCATTGCAACAGTAGGAACCAGAACAGGCTCTCACTTTGCTAAATCTTTTAAAACTGAAATGAAACACACAAAGAGAAATGTACACAAAACACAAATGTATAACTCCAGGGATTATCACAAAATGCTCATCACCCAGACACCATTCTGCTCCTCCCAGTCACTATCCACTCCCTGTACCTGACTGATACCTAATATTCTGACTTTAATATGATAGTCTAGTTTTTGCCTGTGTTCGGAATTTATGTCAGTGGAATCATACATTATGTTGTGTCTGGCATCTATCACTCCACACTATAAACACATGAAAAAAAATTCACCCATGTTGCTGCATGTTTAGGTTTGCTCATTTTCATTATCTAGTATTGGGTTGCATGAATACACAACAAGGTATTCAATCATTCCCTAGACATTTGGATTATTTCCAGGTTTTAGCTATTGTAAAACAATGCAGCTATCTCTTTGAACGCCAGAGTTTAGTTTTGCCTGTTTAAGGAAATTATATAAAATGCTACTGTGACATATATTCTTTTGTGTCTGGCTTCTTTCACTGAATTCGATGTTTGCGAGATTCATTCATGCTGTTCTATGTCACTGGAGCTCCAGTGGCCCAGTAGAGTGCGTGGTACTTATGTGTAACCATAGATACATCTTTATGGCCACATTGTATGAATATACTACTAGTGAACAATTTTAACCCCCTACTTTGGGTTTCTTAAAAAATACTGCTGCCCTGAGCACTACAGTACTCATCTCTCTCTCCCCCACCTCCCTTTTTTTTTTTTTTTTTTTTTCCTGGGTTGAGATAGGGTCTCGCTCCATCACTCAGGCTGGAGTGCAGTGGCATAAGCACAGCTCACTGCAGCCTCAACCTTCCAGGCTCAAGGGATCCTCTTGCCTCAGCCTCCTGAGTAGCTGAGACTACAGGCACATGTTGCTGCCCCTAGCTTTTTTTTTTTTTTTTTTTTTTTTGTAGAGATAGGCTCTTACTTTGTTGCCCAGGCTGTTCTCAAACTCTTGGGCTCAAGCAATCCTCCCAAAGTGCTAGGATTACAGGCATGAGCCACCGTGCCTGGCTGTACCTGTCTCTTGATGCACAAGAACACACATTTTCTAGGATCTACCTAAATATGGAAATGCTGGGTCATGGGATATGAATACATTCAACCTTAGCAGATATTAGCAATCTGATTGCCAAAGTCTTTTTGCCACACTTTCATTCATATCGTACCAGAGTTTTGGTTGGTTATCTTCAACAACACTTAAGAGTTGCTAGTTTTCACCACTTTTGCATTGTTTTGCCTTGCATCGCCTGTGATGTAAGCAAGCTGAGTTCATATGTTTTCTGGCCATCTGTATCTCTGTTTTTGTGAAGTACTGGTTCAAATGTCTTGAATATTTCTCTACTGGAATATCTGTCTTTTTTCCAACTGATTTTCAATAAATTATTTGCATTTTCTGGAAAGAAAAGCTCTGTTACAAATGTATTAGAAATAATTTCATCCACTTTACGGCTTTCTTTTTTTCACAATGTCTTCTGATCAATAAGAATTCCTAACTGTCATACATTTCCACTTTCTTTTCTTATTAGCGTTTCTTTCATATTAGGGTTTCTTGTGTCTCTTTAAAGGATCATTCCATGCTATCAAGAGCATGAAGAAAAGCTCTTACATTTTTTTCTAGAAGTTGTATCATATTGCCACTCACATTTGTGTCAAAAATCCACTACAACTGACTTTTGCGTGTGGTGTTGCGAGGTTAAACTTATTTAACATATGGATAGTCCACTGCAATAAATATGATAGAATCATTGTCTATGCATGTGAGGGTCTGCTTCTGGTTTTTTCCATTCTGTTCCGCTGATCTGTTTCTCATTGTCTCGATATCTCACTTTTAATTACTGTTGCTTTATACTAAGACTTGATATCCAATAGAGATAGTTCTCAACCAGGAGCGATTCTGCACCGCAGGAGACAATTAGCAACACCTTGAGAAAATTTTTTGGTTTTCACAAATGGGGGCTGCTACTGACATCTAGTGGGTAAAGGCCAGGGCTGCTGCTGAATATCCTACAATGCATGGGACGGTCTTCCCAACCCTTTTCCTAAAAAGAACTATCCAGTCTAAAATGTCAATGGTGCCAACACTGAAAAACCCTACAGTGGGGCATGTTCTCTTATGTCATCCTTCTGAAAGAGTATCTTGGCTCTTCTTGGCCCTTTGCATATCCATGTACATTTTAGAATCAGCTTATTAATTTCCACAAACATATACAACCCTTTATGATTCTGCCTGATATGGCATTGAATCTATAAGCCAGTGTTGTTCAATAGGAATATAAGTTCACAGGTGAAATTATTTTTTTAATATATTTTAACTTAACATATCCCCAAAATTATCAACTCAAGAAGCAATCACTATTTAAATATTGGGATACCTGACATTCTTTTTACCAGACTAAGCCTTTGAATTCCATCGCTTCTCGGCCTTTTGGCTAAGATCAAGTGTAGTCTTTGAATTCCAATGCACAGCACGGCTCAATTCAGGGTAGCCACGTTTCAAGTACTCAATGGCCACATGTAGCTAGTGTCTACCATAACTAAATATAACCGACGTATGGAGAAATGATACTTTTACAACCCTGAGTCTGCCAAAATAATTACCTTTATTTAGGTCCTTTAAAATTTCTCTCAATAGTATTTTGTAGTTTTCAATATAAAGGTCAAAAACTTCTTTCCATAGATTTATTCCTACGTAATATACTTGTGATGCTTTGTTATGGTAGTATCTTTTCTATTTTTCCTCTTTTAACTAATATTTAACTGATATTTTAATAACTGGTATACAGAAATATAACTGATTTTTGTAAGCTGACTGTGTATATAGCAGTCTTGTAAAATACATTTATTAAAGTGAATAATTACAAATTTTGGAAGGGATTGTATATGCACATATTTATTTACTAAAAACGACATCTTCCTTTCCAATCCTCTTTTTCCCCTTTTTCTTGTCTTTTAGCACTAGCCAGGACTTTGATTCCATGTTAAATGGAAGTGGTGATAAAGACAGTGGGTATGCGTGTCTTATTCCGCACAGTAAGGTTTTAAACATTTGCTCATGAAGTATGACTTTTATGGGTAAACATCTTTATCAGATTATGAAGTTTCCTTCTAATCTTCATTTGCTCTAAGATTTTAACCATAAATAGATATTGATTTCTGTCAAATTCTTTTTATGCATCTATTAAGCTTATCCTACCATATTTCTTTTTATTATGACATTATAAATAGGTTGATTTTTATATATTAAACAAAACTTGCATTCTTAGAATAAAGCCAATTTTTCATGGTTTTATAGACTGCTGTCTTTAGTTTGTTGATCTTTTCTTTAAAATAGTTGCTTCTATGCTTCTGAGTAAAAATCACTTTTGTCTTATTCTTCTTAGAATTTAGTATAAAGATTATTCTGAACTGGCTAGATGCGGTGGCTTATGCCTGTAATCCCAGCACTTTGGGAGGCTGAGGCAGGCGGATCACCTGAGGTTGGGAGTTCGAGACCAGCCTGACCAACATGGAGAAATCCTGTCTCTACTAAAAATACAAAATTAGCCAGGCATGGTGGTGCACGCCTATAGTCCCAGCTACTTGGGAGGCTGAGGCACGAGAATCACTTGAGCCTGGGAAGCGGAGGTCATGGTGGGCCGAGATCACACCATTGCACTCCAGCCTGGGCAACAAGAGTGAAATTCATCTCAAAAAAAAAAAAAAAGGTTATTCTGAACTAATAAAATGAGATGGAGAGAGCTACTATTCCTCTCTGGAATAGCTATGTAGGGTTGGTGTTAGTTCTCCTGATGACTGGTATCATCAAGAACTGATATAATTCAATGGTGAAACCATCTGGGCCTGGAGTTTCCTTTGGATGAGGTTTTATAAAAAAGCAATTTACTTAACAAGTATAAATCCAAGTAGATCATTTCATCTAGTATTAATTTTCGTAAGTTTCATTTTCTAGGAATTTGTATGTTTCATCTAAATTCCCAAATTAATTGGCATAAAGTAATTCAAAATATCCTCCTATCTTTTTAATGTCTATAGGATCTATAGTGATGTTTCATTTTCATTTCTAACATTACTTATTTGTATCATCTCTCATTTTATTAATTAAACTTGCCAGGTAATCATCAGTTGTGTAAGATTTTTTGAATAACCAACTTTTGCTTTTTTATAATCCTATTTTATGAATGTTTTTTATTTCCTTAACTTCTGCTCTTTTTATTTCCTTCCTAGTACTTACTCTATGTTTAATTTACTGCTCTTTTCTTTTTTTAAAAAAACATTGTTGGTACCAATTAACTTAATATATGCATTTATCTTACTGATTTTTAACCTATTTCCTATACTAAATAGGCATTTTGTCTTCTTCAAAACATTTTTTTCTCCTTCACTCTGGAAAAATATTTTCATCGGGAACAGACTTCTAGATTGGCAGGTCTTGGCAAATTTCAGCCCTTTGAAGCTCCATGGTTTGTGCTTTCATTTCTGTTGTGCAATCAAGTACTGGCCTATTGTTGCTCTTTTGAAAGTAATCTCTCTTTATCTCTGCCTGCTTTTAAAAATTTCATAAAATGTTTTTATTTATCCTGTTTGGGTTTCTTATGTTTTCCTGTATTGCCCCAAATTTCTATAATAAATGAGTAAAAATTTTGTAATGGGGGAAAAAACGACATGCAGAAATGTTAATCTGATAAGCAGCATAATGGTAAGTTCAGAATATCCCAAGAACAGAGGGGAAGGGGGTCCTAATGTGACAAATGTCCCAAAGAGTCTAACTATAGACATCTTGCTTATCAAACAAAAGACAGGACCAGCACTACGCAATAGAGCTTCTCACAATTCTCCACTACAATACTCCTAGAAAACCCATTTGCCATTTGTACGTAAGCAAACAGAATGGGTTGTTTGTCTGCAACCCATCTGTAGGTAAGGCTGATTCAACATCTGAAAATCAGTTAATGTAATCCATCACATCAACAAGATTAGGAAGGAAAAATCACATGATTATATCAATAGATGCCAAAAAGCGTAAAACAACATTCACCACCCATTCATAATAAAAACTCTCAGCAAACTAGAAAGAGAGGAAAATTTTCTCAACTTAATAAGGTTATCTACAAAAAACCTACAGCTAACATCATACTTAATGGCAAGAACCTGGAAGCTTTCCCACCAATATCAGGAACAAAGCAAGGATGTCTTCTCTCACCACTGCTTTCCAACATGATACTAGAAGTCTTAATCAATGCAGTAAGACAAGACGGGAATACAAGGAAAACATATTTGGAAGAAAGAAATAAAACTGTCTATGTTTAGAGATAACATGATTATTTATGTAGAAAATCCACTAATCAATCTTAACAACCAGATGTTGTGTGCCACCTGACTGATGCATTAGGAAACAGTACAGCAACAATTATTAAGTATTCTTGCCAAAAACTGAATATATCATCAATCGAGCCTTTAAGTTGTAACTACCATTTTACAGGAATTACAAAGAAACACAGACTATATTAAAAGATACCAAAAGGACTCAATCAGCCAAATTCGGGATGTTGCAAATTCTAATGACAAATAACCCACCTTCTTCCACAAATAAGTGGCACACAAGAAAGGGAAACAGGATTGGAGCAATCACATTACAAGAAGTATAAACAAAGTACAATGTGAGAATCTTGTTTGGATATTACTCTGCGAAAAAAAGTTATAAAAACACATTCTTTTGGAAACTATCAGAGAAAATGAGCCACAATTGAATTTTCAGGAAATGCATTAAGATGCATTGTTAATTGTATTAGGAGTGATAATATTTTGTTTTTAATCTTTTTTACATTTTTTGTTCTTTGAGACAGGGTTTCACTCTGTCACTCAGGCTGGAGTGCACTGGTGCATCATCATCCCCAGTTAATTTTTTTTTACTTTGTGTAGAGATAGGGTCTCATTATGTTGCCCAGGCTGGTCTTGAACTCCTGGACTCAAGTGATTCTCCTACCTTGAACTCCCAAAGTGCTGGGATTATAGGTGTGAGCCACCACATCCAGCTTGTTGGTTTTTAAAAAATCCTTCAGCTGGAAGAAGAGACATAGGAAAGATTGAAGAGAAAATTTGTGGTTAAATCATGAATAATGACTGTAAGAAACAAGAATGGTAAGGTTTTAGCTGGGCACAGTGGCTCATGCCTATAACCCCAGCACTCTGGGAGGCCGAGGTGAGCGGATCACCTGAGATCAAGAGTTTAAGACCAGTCTGGCCAACATGGTGAAACCCAGTTTCTACTAAAAATACAAAAAAATTAGCCAGGCATGGTAGTGCGCACCTGTAATCCCAGCTACTTGGGAGGCTAAGGGAGGAGAATCACTTAAACTCAGGAGGCGAAGCTTGCAGTGAGCTAAGATTGGGCTGCTCCACTCAAGCCTGGGCAACACAGTGAGACTCCATCTCAAAAAAAAAAAAAAAAAAAAAAAAAAGAATGGTAAAGTCTTGAGGGGTTCAAAAATATGTAAAAGTAAAATGTACAACAAAAATAGCTTAAATGTTGGGAGGGAGTTAATGGAGTTAAGTAATCTAAGTATTATTACATATAAAATGATACAAATGCTAATTCACATTGACTTTAATAAGTCAAGGATGTCTGCTTCAATCACTAGAGCAACAACTAAAAGAATAATAGAAAAATAAATATTAAAAACCAACAGAATGGAAAACTTATAATAAAATTCCTTAGTTAAAAACAAAAGAAAGCAAAAAAAAAATGGAGAAAAAGCTAAAAAGAGAGAAAAATAATGCAAATAGATGCTAAATTTAAATTTAAATATGTCAATTATTATATTTCATGCAAACCGATAAACACTCAAAAAGATAAAGATTTTCCAAACGTTTAAAAAAAAAACCCAATTACATGTTATTAAAAAGTCCTTCAGATGGAAGCAGAGACATACAAAAGAATAGAGAGAAAACTTTTGGGTAAATCATGAATACTGACTGCATGAAACAAAAATGGTAATGTCTTGTGGAGATACAACTTAAATATAAAGATACAAAAAAGGTTGAAAATAAAAACAAAAAGAAAAAAGTTGTACTATGCAAACACTGACCATAAAAAATACTAGTGTTGCTTTACTACTATTAGACAAACAGACTTTAAGATGAGAAGGTGAGACGAGAAGGGCATTATAAAAGGGCCAATCCACCAAAAATATGTTAACAATTCTTAACTAGTATAACAATGTACTAGTACCTAACAATATAGCATCAATATGAAGTAACAATTGACATAACTAAAACAAGAAATGAACATAGCCGTAGTCACAATGGCACATCTGTAAACATCTCTCTCAGTAACCAATAATATAAGACAAAAGAACTTTCTCAGTAACTAACAATTGAAGACAAAGGAGTAACAGCACAGGACACATGAACGACATGATTAACTTAACTCTCCTCCAGGACCTAGCAAAAGAAGAGTAAATTAAACCAACAGTTAGGGTTAGGAAAGAAAAACAAAGGCTAGAAGAGAGGTGAAAGAAATAGAGAACAGAAAAACTACTGGAGAGAACAAAGAAACCACAGGTATGTTCTATGAAAAGATCAACTAAACGGACCTTTAGCTGGACTAAGAAAAAGAAGACAGAGATAACTAAAATCAGAAATGAAAGTGGAGATAAATACTACTAACCTCACACAAATAAAAGGAATTACGAGAAAATACTATGAACAACTATATACCAAAAAAAGTAGACAACCTAAATTAAATGGACAAATTCTTAGAAATATGTAAATTACCAAAAATGACTCAAGGAGAAATGGACAATCAGAACAGACCTACAAGTCAAGAGATTGAACAATCAAAAAAACTCCCAACAAATAAAAGCTTAAGAGCAGATGGTTTCACTGCCATACATTTCAAGAAGAATATTCTCAAATTCTTCCAAAAAAAATAGAAGAGGAAACACTTCACACCTCCTTCTCGGAGGCCAGCATTATCTTCATAACAAACCAGAAAAAGACATCACCAGAAAAGAAAACTATAATCCAATCCCTTATGATGTAGAAATTCTCAGCAGAATACTACCAAACCAAACCCAACATCATATTAAAATATTTTACATTATTACCAAGTGGGATTTATTCCAGGAATGAAAAAAAGTCACATACTACACAAATCCTAGATATATCCATAGAAACAGAAAACAGATTGGTGGTTATAAGGGACTTTAACCGTTTATGGAGGTATGGGGAGTAACTGCTTAATGGGTATAGGATTTTATGTTGGAGTAATAAAAATGTTTAGGAACTAGATAAAGGTGATAATCACACAAGACTGTAAATGTATGAAATGCCACTTAATTGTTCATGTTAAAACAGTTCATTTTATGTTACTTGAATGCTACCTCAATAAAAATTTTTACATCTCTGTTAAAATTCCAGCTGCCTGTTTTGCAGGCTTTAAAAGCTGATTCCCCAAATGCATATGGAAATGCATAGGAACCCAGAAAGCCAAAATAATTTCAAAAAGAAGAAAGTTAGAAGATTCAAACACTGTGATTTCAAAACGTACTCAAAGCTATGTTAATCAAGATTGTGTGGTACCACCATAAGGATAAAAGTGCAGATCAATGGAACAGAACTGGACAGTCCACAAATAAAACCCATACACTTAGGCCAGTTGATTTCGACAAGGGTACAAAGACAATTCAATGGGGAAAAAATAGTCTTTTCAACACATGGTACTGAGACAACTAGTTATTCACAGGCAAATGAACATCTCACATTGTCCACAAAAATTAACTCAAAACTGCCCAAAGAGCTAAAACAATAAAACTCTCGGAAGAAAACCTAAGGCAAATCTTTGTCACCTTGCATTAGGCAATTAAATATGACACCAAAAACATAAGCAACAGAAGGAGGTAAAAAAGATACACTGGACTTTTTCCTAGTTAAAACTTTTTGTGCTTCAAGTTGGCAGCTCCTGAAAAAGTTAAAGATAGAATTACTATATGACCCAGCAATTTTACTCATAAGTGTATACCTGAGAGAACTGAAACATACATTCACACTAAAACCTGTATGTGAATATTCCCAACAGTATTACTCGTAACAGCCAAAAGCTGGAAACAATGCCAACATCCATCAGCTGAAGAACGGATAAAGAAAATGTAGTATATATCCATCCAAGAGAATAGTATTCAGCAAAAAAGATGAAGTTCTAGGCTGGGCACAATGGCTCACGTCTGTAATCCCAGCACTTTGGGAGGCCGAGGCAGGTGGACCACAAGGTCAGGAGTTCGAGACCAGCCTGGCCAATATGATGAAACTCCATCTCTAATAAAAATACAAAAATTAGCTGGGTGTGGTGGAGGGTGCCTATAGTCCCAGCTACTCAGGAGGCAGGAGAATCACTTGAACCCGGGAGACAGAAGTTGCAGTGAGCCGAGATCACGCCACTGCACTCCAGACTGCTGGGGAACAGAGCGAGACTCCGTCTCAAAAAAAAAAAAAAAGATGAAGTTCTGATTCATGCTATAACATGCACTAACTTGGAAAACATTATACTAACTGTAAGAAGCAAGACACTATTGGAAGTTCTGAAATTAGATAATCCACATGGTCACACTGTTTTGTAAATAAACTAAAAGTCACTGAACTATATACTTTAAAAAGTAATTTTTACGCTATGTAAATTATTTCTTAATTTTAAAATGGAAAGGATGAATATCTATAATTTAATATGTGTAAGATGTTAAAAAGTAAACAATAATATAAGAAAAAAGGAAATAAAAGAACAGAAATTAATAGAAGAAATGCCATAAAATAAGGATGGCAAGTATTCCAAAAATTACTTACAGAAAAATTTAACAAGAGTGACAAATTAATGGAAAGAATAAGAAATAGGCCAGCCACAGTGTTCACACCTGTAATCCCAGCAGTTTGGGAGGCCGAGTTGGGCAGATCACCTAAGGTCAGGAGTTTGAGACCAGCCTGACCAACATTGTGAAACCTTGTCTTTACTAAAAATACAAAAATTAACCAGGCATGGTGTTGCACGCCTGTAGTCTCAGCTACTCGGGAGGCTGAGGCAAGAGAACCACTTGAACCTGGGAGGCCAAGGTGGCAGTGAGCCAAAATCGCAACATTGCACTCCAGCCTGAGCAACAGAGCCAGACTCCATCTTAAAAGAAAAAAAGAAAAAAAAAATAAGAAATAAAAATATGTATACTATTACTAGGAATGAAGAGGGGGACAACAGTACAGGTCCTACAGAAAGTACAGAGATGACAGAATATTATGGGCATTTACACAAAGTCATTTTGAAATTTTAAATGAAATGTACGAAGTCCTAAAGAAAATACAACTTAATAAAATTGATAAACAGAAAATCAAAATGGTCCTATAATTATTTATGGTGTTTGATCTGAAATATTAAACTCTTCCAGAGAAAAGAAAAAGAGGGCCTATTCCTCTTACTCATTTTATGAAGTCACCATAATACTGATATTAAAACTTAAAATCATTAGAAGAAAGAAAATGACAGTTCGCATCTCTCATGAACAGAAATGGAAACATCTTTTAAATAATAATATACAAAAGAATCCCATGATACATAAAAAAGATAATGCATAGTGACCAAGATGAGTTTATTGTGTGAATAGAATTTGGTTTGTTTTTGAAAATCAGTGCAATTCACCATATTAGCAGAATAAAGGAAATCGTATAATCTCAATAGATGCAAAAAAAGATATGATGAAAACCCAATAGCCATTGATAATAGTCACATAAAGCTAGCAATAAGAGGAAATCTCTTCAGTATGGTGGAGTATTTACAAAAAAAAAAAAAAAAAAAAACAGTAGGCAGGGGGCTGGGGCTCACACCTATAATCCCAACACTTTAGGAGGCTGAGGTGCATAGATCACGAGGTCAGGAGTTTGAGACCAGCCTGGCCAAGATGGTGAAACCCATCTCTACTAAAAACACAAAAATGAGCTAGGCATGGTGGTGAGCACCTGTAATCCCAGCTACTCGGGAGGCTGAGGCAGGAGAATCGCTTGAACCCAGGAGGCAGAGGTTGCAGTGAACTGAGATCGTGCTACTGCACTCAAGCCTGGGCGACAGAGTGAGACTCCATCTCAATCAATCAATAAATATAAATAAATTAAAAAAAAAAAAAAAAACAGGCCGGGCGCGGTGGCTCAAGCCTGTAATCCCAGCACTTTGGGAGGCCGAGACGGGCGGATCACAAGGTCAGGAGATCGAGACCATCCTGGCTAACACGGTGAAACCCCGTCTCTACTAAAAAATACAAAAAACTAGCCGGGCGAGGTGGCGGGCGCCTGTAGTCCCAGCTACTCGGGAGGCTGAGGCAGGAGAATGGCGTGAACCCGGGAGGCGGAGCTTGCAGTGAGCTGAGATCCGGCCACTGCACTCCAGCCCCGGCGACAGAGTGAGACTCCGTCTCAAAAAAAAAAAAAAAAAAAAAAAAAAAAAAAAAAAAAAAAACAGACCCAAACATGTAAGGATACTTAATTTATGACAAAACTGACACCATAGAACAGGGCAGGGAAGGATTGTTTTTTTAAAAAATAAATAGCATTGAGTCAAATGGATACCTATTGCAGGGGGAAAAAAAGTCCCCACTTTAATGACTTTAAAAAAATTATAGACTTTAAAATGCAAAAGTAAGGAAAAACAACACAATGTCTAGGAAATTACATAAGAAACTCTCTTCATGACTTTCTTAAACAGGATAAAATGCACGCACCAGATAAGGACACCTGATAAACGGACTACATTGAAATTGGCTACTTCTTATCAAAAGTCATGAGGCAATGGAGAGAGAAGACATAGAGCAAAAAGGGACATTTACTCCTATCTAGAAGACATTTAAAAATCCTATAAATCAATAAGAAAAAGACAATGCAAAAGAAACATTGACCAAAGCCTTGAATGTTCTTACATGGCCTTGAGATTGTCTGGCCCTATCCACTAATGATGACTGAATGCAGCACACCCAATGAGGCAGCACTTCCACTCCCAGATACATAGTGAACATCAGTTACTCCACGTGTGTATCAAAAACCATGTACAGAAAGGTTATTAGTGCAATTATTCACCACAGCCCTAAACAGGATGCAATGTGAATATCCTTCAATAGGGGAAGGAATAAATCGTGGCATACTCATATATTGACATAAAGCAATGAAAATGGATGAATTACAGCTGTACACATCATGGAGGAATCTAACAAACAGACCTAAAGAAAAAACACATATATCCACAAAAGAATTTAAACTGTGAGGATTCCACAACGTTCAAAACCAGGCAAAGCTACCTTATGGTGTCAGCAATCAAAATAGCAATTATTTTTAGAGAGCGGAGGGGCTAATGGCCAGGAGAGAACTCTGAAGGTGCTATTAACATTCTATTTCTTGAGCTATTTGCTGGCTGTGTTCATTTTGTAGTAATTCATCCAGCAGTTCACGTAAGATCTGTGCCCTTTTCTGTGTGTATGTTATACTTTAATTAAAAAGCCTATATAAAAATTATATACAGACTACAGGCGTGTGCCACTGCACCATGTATATATATTGTATATAATATATTATATATTATATTTATTATATTATATATAATATACATATTATATTATAATATATACATATATAACATAAATATATATATTTATTAAAAATAAATCATATATTATATATAAGGTATTGGGAGGAGGCATTCAAATTTTTTAGTCTTTTTGTTTGTTTTTTGTTGAGAGACAGGGTTACGATCTGTCACACAGGCTGGAGTGCAGTGGCACAATCACAGCTCACTGTACCTGGAAGTCAAACTCCTGGGATCCTCAAAAGATTCTACCTCAGCCTCCTGAGGAGCTGGGATTACAGGTGCACACCACCATGTCCAGCTTATTTTTTTATTTTTAATTGTTTTGAAGAGATGGGGTGTCACTATATTGCCAAGCTGCTCTCAAACTCCTGGCCTCAAGCGATCTGCCCACCTTGGCCTCCCAAAGTGTTGGGATTACAGGCATAAGCCACTGTGCCTGGCCTAAAAAGTCTTTATTTTATTTTATTTTATTTTTGAGACAGGGTCTCACTCTGTCACCCAGGCTGGAGTGCAGTGGCACGATCTTGGCTCACTGCAGCCTTCACCTCCCTGGCTCAAGTGATCCTCCTGCCTCAGCCCCCCAACTAGCTGGGACTACAGGTGTGTGCCACCACACCTGGTTAATTTTTATAATTTTTTTTGTAGAAATGAGGTTTTGCTATGTTGCCCAGGCTGGTCTCAAATACCTGAGCTAAAGTGATCTGCCTGCATCGGCCTCCCAGAGTGCTGGGATTACAGGTATGAGCCACCACACCTGGCCCTAAAAAGTCTTTATATGTTGTATACAGAAGTATTCATGGATAAAATGATATTATGTCTGTTATTAGATTTTAAATATTCCAATGCCTTCCCTACCACCCAAACTGGGAAGACAGACAAAGCCAGAACTTCAGAATGCTAATGGTTGTCAAAGCTAAGATGATGGTTACAAGGAATTGGTTATATTATTCTCTCTCCTCTTGAGTACTATAAAAATCCACAATAAAAAGTTTAAAAATATACAGTCATGAGTTAGAGTTCTGTTGCTTCTAATTAGGCAGCTTTCAGAGCTACATAGACTGGATGAGGTTATTATAACCCAGGACTACAGCTCTTAATTTCAATGATTTATCTTGACAGTTGCAATTCAAGACATACTCTAGTTGAGGCTCTGTCAAAACAAGATAAAATGGTCTCCTAAAATATGGTACTGACTTACTAGTAATCAAAGAAATGCAGTTGAAGCAGCAATGAGGTACTATTTGGGCTTATCAAACTGGCAAAGATTTTTTTTTTAAACAGCAATATTCAATGCTGCCTAGAGTTTCGCACGACAGGCATATTTGTTCATTGATGGTGGGAGTGTAATTCAGTACCAACGTTTAGAAAAGTAACATGGCAAGATGATTAAAGAATCTGAAAAATATTCAAATCTGTTGCCCTAGTAATTGCATTTCTAAAAATGTAGCTTATGGACATGACAAAAATTATGAAGGAAGACTGATGAGTAAGCATGCTTATTCTAGCTTTATAATAATGAGACATTACAAACTCCAGATGACGACAACAGGTTCAATCCCTAGGAATGGCTAGATGATTTATGATATCACCCTTTAGCTCACACTATTTCAGAACAATGGTCACGAACCCCAACATATGTGAGGAACATCCTCCTAACAATAGCAGGATTCAATCTAGATGTGACTCTCAGAAAGAGAGGGAAACTTTCTTTTTGTACCTCGTTCCCATTAAGAATACCTGTTTTAGAGGAGTATTTGTTAACAAGCAGTAACTTTTTTTTTTCTTTTTTTGAGACAGTTTTGCTCTGTTGCCCAGGCTGGAATGCCATGGTGTCATCACAGCTCACTGCAGCCTCGACTTCCCAGGCTAAGTCATCCTCTCACCTCAGCCTCCCGAGTAGCTGGAACTACAGGCACATGCGATCACATCCAGCTAATTTTTTTGTGTATTTTTAAAATAGCGATGTTTCGCTATGTTGCCCAGCCTGGTCTCGAACTCCTCACCTCAAGCGAACCACCCGCCTCAGCCTCCCAAAGTGCTGGGATTACAGGTGTGAGCCACCGCTCCTGGCTTTAAGGGGTAATTTTTATGTTACAATGATGAATTTTTTAAAAGCTGAAAACAAAATTATACATGCAATACAGCATTAATAATATATCTACACCAAAAAAAATAAGGCTTAGAAGGAAATACAACAAAAGTTTTGAGATCAGAAAACATGTATACACACACACTTTTTAATAGTATTGATTCTTAAGATGAGATTGGTTGGGTTTAACAATCTCTTGATATGCCTGATCTCCGCTATCCATTATAGTAGATACTTAAAACTCTCCTGCTCGACCAGGCATGGTGGCTTACACCTATAATCCCAGCACTTTGGGGGACCGAGGTGGGCGGATCAACTGAGGTCAGGAGTTCGAGACCAGCCTGGCCAACATGGTGAAACCTCATCTCTACTAAAAATACAAAAATTAGCTGGGCATGGTGGCACATGCCTATAATCCCAGCTACTCGGGAGGCTGAGGTATGAGAATCACTTGAATCCAGGAGGCGGAGGTTGCAGAGAGCTGAGATCGCACCACTGCACTCCGGCCTGAGCGACACAGTGAGACTCTGTCTCAGGAAAAACAAAACAAAACAGAACAAATTCTCCTGCTTAAAGATCAGAAATTTGGTAGAGAGTAGAAAAGACTTGCCTTGAGTTCAGTAGAACCTAAGAAGACAGTGACATCAACTGAAATGTAGGACACTGTGGCCAGAGTTTGAAGAGTCATGTACTCTACAGGTTACTTACAACAGGAAACAGAAAAACAGAGCTTGACATCCACCCAGCAACTTGGTTAGGAAGATATCACCTGTGAGAAGGAGTAAGCAGAGGGTGAAACCACAAGAAGATACGAGCGCAAGAAAGCAGAGAAGTGCAAGATGCACAAAGAAGAGGCTCAGAGCACTGGCAGCAGAATGTGAAAAAGAGGGAGTGTAAGCAAAGTAACCATGTAACGGCAGAAATAAAATTCCCACAAGAGGCTACAAACATTTAAAAAGAAGTAGTATTTACACTTTGGGAAAATCAAATGAGTAGTATGGAGCAGTGTTTCTTCATCCTTTGGAGGTTGGGAGAAATTAGAAGGGGGTGCTTATTGACATTTTGAACAGGACAGTCCATAGTATGAAAATGACCTGTGCCCTGAGAACCAGAACACGGAAATTTACAACATGGGAACTGTATGGAAAAGGACAAAGAAATGAGAATACTCAAAGAAAGAATGACTAGTAAGGAACACAAAATGAAAAGAGCTGAAGACAAAATAGCTGAAAGAGAATAAATAAGTGGTAAGGTTTCTATAGAAAGAAAGATGCAACTATAAAATCCTAAGGGCTACTCTATATACTTTACATCTGGGAGAAGAGCTTTCTGAAAAAATCTAAAACCACCCCCACAAGATGAACAAGAGAGGTGCCTTATCTACAGAAGAGTAAACAGAAGTCAGAAAAACAATGTCATAAAAATCAATCAGCAGAAGATCATGTTATTGCCTAAACCAGGATGTCATCGCAGACTTCCATGACTTCAAGCAACCTACTGACTTGGATGTCCGAGGATACTGACAAAAGTAAAATCTCTAGCAATGTTCCTGCACACAAAGTCTATCCATCACTCCTGCAGCAAATACAAATAGATAGAAACAACTGGACCCCATGTGTGCAGAAGACAGGGTATGAGAAGGATATTTAAGACAGCCAAATTATGCTTCACAAAACGACTGAGACAAAGTAAATTTTAAAGGAATATAGAGCAGCCCCAAACTATACATCTCTAAAATCAAAGCCCTAGAGCAGGTCTATTTCTCCAGAAATATTACTTGTACCAATCTACAAGTTCCCAAAGTCCCAAATATTATAGTAAATACTCCCTTCCTGGGGAATTAATCATTCAAATGTAAAAACTCTACAGTCCAGTCCAGGGATGTTCAGAATGGTCTTTTTTTTTTTGGAGACAGAGTCTTGCTCTGTTGCCCAGGCTGGAGTGCAGTGGCGCAATCTCAGCTCACTGTGAGCTCTGCCTGCCGTGTTCACGCCATCCTCCTGCCTCAGCCTCCTAAATAGCTGGGACTACAGGCGCCCACCACCATGCCCGGCTAATTTTTTTTTTTTTTGTACTAATAAAGACGGGGTTTCACTGTGTTAGCCAGGATGGTCTCAATCTCCTGACCTCCTGATCCGCCCATCTCGGCCTCCCAAAGTGCTGGGATTATAGGCGTGAGCCACCGCACCTGGCCCAGAATGTTTTTAACCCATCAGTTAACCTCCCTGTGCTGAAGTTTGGTCTTGCAAAACAACAAAAACAAAAACCAGACTCATTAGAAGGTGACTTAGTCCGTGAAGTAAGCCTATGAAGTTTCCTCCCTGGAAAGCTTATTAGTGACAAGATGTGCCTGGAGGTACAGCATTCTACTTTATGTCTGACACATAAGAAAGTGAATCTGGAATGACAGGAAGGTGAGCCCAGAAAGAAGAGTAGACCACACTTATTATACAAAAATAATGCCTTCCATCCAAAATCCTTCTTTATCTAATGTGCATTATTTATTAAATAACATATATACATAATGGATATATGGTCAAATAAGAGCTACAAATTCATCTCCTGAGCCATCCCCACTGCAACATAGATAAAAAATGAAAATCAAATAAAGCTAGTTAAAACATACAATGTAACAACCTCCTGGCCAGGAATTGGACCTAGCTGCCTGTTAGAGCACATATGCACGCAAAAATAACACCTACTCAAGATAAGCCTGCAAACCAGAATTCCAAAAGATACATGGTAATCTAACATTTCAGAAAGAGAGCCAACCTAATCTACAATTAGAACATAAGCTTTAGTGAAAGAAAATTAAAGTGACAGGACAGGCAACTTTAAAATAAACAGAAGACATGGCTTCATAAGATGGCAACTTTTCCAAATTAACCTACAAATTCAATGCATTCTAATCAATATCCCAAAGTTGTACGTGTGTGAAAACAAAAACTGATTCTAAAATAAATATGAAAATGTAATTAAAGGCTAAGAACAGGCAACACCATTTTGGAAAAAAAACAATTTTGAAGAACATAACATGTCTTTTATAGTAGAAAACAAGGCTTACTATACAGCTATGCTAACTTAGTGAGGTCATGTGACAAGAGAGAAAAACTAACCAATATAACACAGTAGAAAGCTCAGAAATAGATCCATGCACATATGGAAACTTAGTTATGAGAGGCAACCATTACAAATCATGGAGGTAGAAAATGAATTATCCAACAAACGATGCTGGTTCAATCATTTATCCATTTGGGGAAGGTGAAATATCCCTGTGTCTTATCACACCTTAAAAAAGAAATAGAGAGGCCGGATGCAGTGGTTCACACCTATAATCCCAACACTTTGGGAGGGCAAGGTGGGCGGACCACTTGAGGTCAGTAGTTCGAAACCAGCCCAGCCAACATGGTGAAACCCCATCTCTACTAAAAATACAAAAATTAGCTGGGCACGGTGGCGAGCACCTGTAATCCCAGCTACTCAGGAGGCTGAGGCAGGAGAATTGCTTGAACCCAGGAGGCAGAGGCGGCAGTGAGCCAAAATCATGTCACTGAACTCCAGCCTGGGCAACAGAGTGACACTCCAGCTCAAAAAAATTAAAAAATTAAAAAATATATAGATAAATGTGTGTATATATATGTATATGTATATGTCCTTAAGTCCTTAATAAAACATGTTTGCAAGTCATAAAAAATCACAAATATCTCAAAAAACTGGCAAAGAACCAAAACAGATACTTCAAAAAAAAATAGAAATGGTTAATAAAAATAACATAAATTATTTCAATATCACAAATAATTAAACACATATTAAAATAATAGACACATGTAATAAAAATATTCAGAGTTGTAATGTTCATAATAGACACAAATTAGAAACAATTTTAATTAATTATTTAAGAGATAGGGTCTTGCTCTGTGGCTCAGGCTGGAGTGCAGTGGTGCAATCACAGTTCACTGCAGCCTCAGCCTCCTGGGCTCAAGAGATTCTCCCATCTCAGCCTCCCCATAAGACTACAGGCACTAGCTACCACCTCTGGCTCAACTTAAAAATTTTTGTGACATTGTTACAATGGAATTCTTCAAAGCGATGAAAAAAATTAACTATTACTACATACAACCTGGCTAAATGACAGACAATGCTACTAAAGAAGCTACACAAAATAAAAGAGTATATTGAATGATTCAGAATAGTGGCTACCTTTGAAAGTGGGGGATGACAGGGAATGAACAGGAAAAATGCTTTTAGGGTGCTAGTTACCCAGTCAATTGACCTTATAGAAAGTCATCAAGCTGTATACTTTTTATATACCTTAGTGATACAGTATACCATAAAACATTAACATCAAAAATCAGACATATATATGTCACTGTTTATAAAGCTGATAATGATGAAATATTAACATCTGGAATTGTACTTCATCATGTAAGAATGTGCAAAAATGACAAGACCATGAGATATAATCTTACTAAAGGGCAAATTTGGAAATATCTCTTAAACCTTTTTAACTGTAGCTTCCTATCCCTGGAATTTCCCTTCCGGAATTTAATGATCAGCAATATGTGCAAAGGTGTATATAAATTTTTGCAGTGCTATTTAATAGTAGATGGGTTAAGAAAATCATGACAAAACCAATTAATAAATAACTATGCAGCAATTTAAACTTGAGGTAATATAATACTTAGACAAAGGATCATGATATATTACTAAGTGAAAAAAATCAGTAACTGAAGCCTTCATTTTAGGAAAGTAGAAAAAGAAGAGCAATTTAAGCTAAAGCAAGCAGAGGAAAAGAAATGATAAAAGTCATAGCAGAAATCAATAAAATCAGTAGGAGGAAACCAAAAGAGAATAATCAACAAAACAAAAATTTGGTTCTGGAAAAAATTAAATTAAATTAACAAAGTTCTAGCCAGACTAACCAAGAAAAATGGAGAGAAGACACAAACTACCAATGTCAAAAATGAAAAGAGGGATCATGACTACTGATCTCATGGACAATTAAATAAGGGGAATACTGCAGACACCACACCTGCAAATTTGATAACATACATGAAATGAACAGATTCCTTGAAGACAAATTACCAAAACACACACAAGAAAAAAATCTGAATAGGCCTATCTATATTAAAGAAAATGAATCGAGAATTAATAACCTTCCACAACAGCAAACACCAGGCCCAGATGGGTACATAGATGAATTCTACCAAACATTTAGGAAAGAAATGATACCAATACACCACAATCTCTTCCAGGAAATAAAAGCAGAGTGAACACTTCCCATTTCATTCTATGAGGTTAGGATTGCCCTAATACCAAAACCAGATAAAGGCATTTCTTCAAAAGGGAAATTAGAGAACAGTATCTCTCATGAACACAGACAGAAAAATCCTCAACAAAGTATTAGCAATTGAATCTAATAGTGTATAAAAATAATAATATACCTGCTGACCAGCTGGGATTTATTCCAGGTATGCAAGGCTGGTTCAACATTCAAAATTCACTCAATATCACCCATTGCCAGGTTAGTACAGAAAAATCATATGATCATATCAATTGACAATGAAAAGCATTTGACAAAAGCCAACATCTATTCATGATAAAATTCTCGGCAGGCCAGGTGCAGTGGCTCACGCCTGTAATTCCAGCACTCTGGGAGGCCAAGATGGGTGGATCACAAGGTCAGGAGTTTGAGACCAGCCTGACCAACATAACTGAACCCCATCTGTATTAAAAATACAAAAATTAGCCGGGCATGGTGGCACGCACCTGTAATCCCAGCTACTCAGGAGGCTGAGGCAGGAGAATCACTTGAACTCAGGAGGTGGAGGCTGCAGTGAGCCAAGAGCGTGCCACTGCACTCCAGCCTGGGTGACAGAGCGAGACTCCATCACAAATAAATAAATAAATAAAAAATAAAAGAAAATTCTCAGCAAACAAGGAAGTAAGGGTAACTTCCCCAACATAATAAAGAATATCTACAGAAAACCTACAGCTAATAGCAAACTTAATAGTGGGAAACTGCATACTTTCCCCCTAAAACATAACAGTCTTTACTAATCAAAATCACACAACTTTATAACACAAAGAATGAGCCTTAATGTATACAAATTTTATTACAGCTCTCTGGTCTTCCATCCCAAAACACATAAGCACAATTTAATCATAAGAAAAGTATCAGAAAAATCCTAATCAAGGGACATTCTACAAAATACCAGTCCTGCTCAAAACTGTCAAGGTATCAAAGACAAGGGAAGTCTGAGAAACTGTCCAGCCTAGAGAAGCCTAAGGAAATCAGTCCATTAAATATAAGGTGCTATGCTGAATGGGATCCTGCAATATAAAAGGGGCATCCCTTCGGCCAAACCTAAAGAAATCTAAATAAAAGTATGAATCTTATGTATTAATATTGGTCACAGGCTGGGTACAGTGGCTCATGCCTGTAATCCCAGTACTTTGGGAGATCGAGGGGGTGGATAACCTGCAGACAGGAGTTCAAGACCAGCCTGGCCAATACGGTGGAACCCTGTCTCTACTGAAATCAAACATTGCCAGGCGTGGTGGTTGATACCTGCAATCCCAGCTACCCGGGAGGCTGAGGCAGGAGAATTGCTTGAACCCAAAGGGCAGAGGTTGCAGTGGGCCGAGATGGTGCCATTGCACTCCAGCCTGGGCGACAAAGCGAGATTCCATCTCAAAACATAAACAACAAAAAATACTGGTTCATAAATTGTAACAAATGTACCATAGTAATGTAACATGTTAATAATAACAGAAACGGTGTGTGCTGGGAAAGGGGGTGTGCAAGGGAATTCTGTACTATCTTTGTAATTTTTCTGTAAATCTAAAACTGTCCCAGGAGATGTCATCAAGATGGTTGACTAGAGGCGCTTGGTACTCACCTCCTCCACAAAGAAGGACCAGAATAGCAAGTAGATAACCACACCTCGAAAAGAGCATCTAAGAGACAATATGGGATTTTTGGCAGGGAAGTGACTGGGAACATCTAAGGCACAGAAGGAGAGGGAAAAGGTAAGTAAGAGATCCCCACTGACCCACATCCCCACCACCGACAACTGCAACCCTACCCCTAGAAGAGTCCCTCAGCCCTCGTAAGTCCTAAGCCTGGTACAGGAGGCTTTCTGGAATCCACATGACTAACCGTTCCAGAGAGAGAATTCACACTGGGTCCCACTCACACCAGGAACCTCAAGCAACTACATCACAGCACCGTACTGAGCTCAACCCCCACCAGACTGCATCCTGCCCTGGAGCCCAATAGCCCCTGCACCTCGACATCCCTGGAGCCCTGCTGGCATCCCCCATGTTCTTCCAGAAGGCTGTAGCAGCACAATGCCAGTCGGACCCAGTGATGTGGCCAGGTCTCCAGCACTCTAGTCCACCCCATGTCCTACACCTTGGGAAACAGATGGCTAACACACAAGGATGACTACTCCCAGGACAAAAAGAGCCAAAACATGTGCTCTCCAAAGCCTGGGAGCTACCTGCCTAGGGCCACAGTCAGCAGTAGCAACCCCTCCCTGCCAGTGGCAGGGCTGCCAAAGTACCTGCACACACCTTCAGGTGCCCTGAAAACGTGGTTTCTCCGGGCATGAAGACATGTCTGCCTGTCCGCACACACTGTCCAGGAGCCTGGGGATCAGCCCACTCCACCTGTCACCACCCACTGTCACCACCTGCATGTCCCAGCAGCCTGAGGATTGGCCCACTGCCACTACTGATACAGCCAGCGCCATGGCACACTGTCTGGGGCCTAAGAATCCACACACCCAGCCCACAAATGCCACCACTACTGCACGAGCATGCCACCTGGAGGTCCAAAGACTGGCCTGACCACGACCCCACGGCCACCACTGGCATCTGTGTCCGCCACCCAGGGCCATGCTGCCACCACCACTGACTGGTGCCTTACAACTGATCAGGCTGGTATCCCCTTCCCAGCAAAGCCTTACCACAGCCTCCATTAACAACCACAGCCTAAGCCACCGAGAGGAACTCTCAGACACCACTGACATTGATTACAATAAAAAAAGTCATTAAAAGACTCCACTGCTGGGCGGGCACGGTGGCTCACGCCTGTAATCCCAGCACTTTGGGAGGCCAAGGCAGGTGGATCACGAGGTCAGGAGATCGAGACTATCCTGGCTAACACGGTGAAACCCCATCTCTACTAAAAACACAAAAAATTAGCCGAGCGTGGTGGAGCATGCCTGTAGTCCCAGCTACTCGGGAGGCTGAGGCAGGAGAAGGGTGTGAACCCACGAGGTGGAGCTTGCAGTGAGCCCGATCGCGCCACTGCACTCCAGCCTGGGCGACAGAGCGAGACACCGTCTCAAAAAAAAAAAAAAGACTCCACTGCTGCGCCCACCCAGAACCACTACCCAACCAACACTATAAATATATCGACAGGAAAAAGTCTTTCCGTATGAAAGCTAATCCATAAAATTGGAAGAAATGACCATTAAACCAGGTGTAAGATATCATGAGAACCATGAGGAAGCGAAAAAGCATGCTACCTCTTGTGGTAGTCCATTTGCACTACTATAAAAGAATACTCAGCCGGGCGCAGTGGCTCACACCTGTAATCCCAGCACTTTGGGAAGCTGAGGTGGGTGGATTGCTTGAGGTCAGGCATTCAAGACCAGCCTGGCCAATATGGTAAAAACCCATCTCTACTAAAAATACAAAAATTAGCCAGGCATGGTGGCACACAACTGCAATCCCAGCTACTCAGGAGGCTGAGGCATGGGAATCGCTTGAACCTGGGAGGCGGAGGCTGCAGTGAGCTGAGATCAAGATTGTGCCACTGCACTCCAGCCTGGGTGACAGAGCAACTCTGTCTCAAAAGAAAAAAGAATACCTAAAGATGGGTAATTTAAAAGGAAAGGGGCTTAATTAGTTCACAGTTCTGCAGGGTGTACAGGAAGCATGGTACTGCCACCTGCTTCTGGTGAGGCCTCAGAAAGCATACATTCATGGTGAAAGGTGAAGGGGGAGCAGGGGCACCACATGGTGAGAGTGGGAGCAAGAGCGAAGGAGGAGAAAGGTGCCACACACTTTTACACAACCAGGTCTTGCAAGAATTCACTATTAAAAGGACAGCACCAACTCATTCCTGAGGGATCCGTCTCCATGACCTAAACACCTTCTACTAGGCCCCACCTCCAACATTGGGGACAACATTTTAAAATGAGATTCGGAGGGGACAAATATCCAAACTATATCTCCTCCAAAGGAAAATCATAATTCTCCAGTAAAAGATCTCAAAGAAAAGGAAATTTATGAAATACCTGAAAAGAATACAATATAATGATTTTGGGGAAACTCAGTGGACTACAACACTGATAAACAATACAGAGAAACAGATATCCAAAAATAGAACCAAATCAGAAATCTTGGAACAGAAGAATTCAATGAATAGGCCGGGTGCGGTGGCTCAAGCCTGTAATCCCAGCACTTTGGGAGGCCGAGATGGGCGGATCACGAGGTCAGGAGATCAAGACCATCCTGGCTAACACTGTGAAACCCCGTCTCTACTAAAAAATACAAAAAACTAGCTGGGCGAGGTGGCGGGCGCCTGTAGTCCCAGCTACTTGGGAGGCTGAGGCAGGAGAATGGCGTGAACCCGGGAACCCGGGAGGCGGAGCTTGCAGTGAGCTGAGATCCGGCCACTGCACTCCAGCCTGGGCGACAGAGTGAGACTCCGTCTCAAAAAAAAAAAAAAAAAAAAAAAAAAAGAAGAATTCAATGAATAAAATAAAAAATAAAATCAAGAGCTTCAACAAGAGATTAGAGTGGAAGAAAGAACTTCTGAACTTGAAGACAAGTCTTTTGAAACAACTCAGATTTAAAAAAAAAGAGTTTAAAAGGATGTAGAAAGCCTATGTGACATACGGGACACCATAAAGCCAACATATATTTGAATTTCAGGAGTTCCGGAAAAACAGTAAATGGGCAAAGACATAAAAAACCGAGGTGGCGGGCGCCTGTAGTCCCAGCTACTCGGGAGGCTGAGGCAAGAGAATGGCATAAACCCGGGAGGCGGAGCTTGCAGTGAGCTGAGATCCGGCCACTGCACTCCAGCCTGGGTGACAGAGCGAGACTCCGTCTCAATAAAAAAAAAAAAAAAAAAAAAAAAAAAAAAAAAAAAAAACCTATTTAATAAAATAATAGTTGAAAATTTCTCCAAGTCTTAAGAGAGAGATATAGATAACCAGCTATAGCAGGTTCAAAGATCCCCATATATATTCAATCCAAAAAGGTCTTCTCTACGGCACACTATAGTCAAGCTGTCAAAAGTGAAAGAGAATTCTAAAAACAGCAAGATCATGCCACTGCACTCCAGCCTGGAAGACAGAGGGAGACTCTGTCTCAAAGAAAATGAAATAAATAAATAAATAAACATAAAAATAAAAATACTGGTGAATATGTGTAAGAGGCAAGGTGAGTTCAAAATATGGAAACAGAACCAAGGTGTGCAAACAGGGTGGCAGGATGAGGGAGGACACAATGATATGCTCAAGCAAGATTGTCAAAAGAGGAGGGGAAGACGCCAGCAAAGAAGAAAAAAAAATAAGAGCAAAATCTTCTAAAACCCCAAAGGAAAGAGTTTCAAGAGGACACTGATTCTGAGCAAGGTGAAATAACACTGCATTCAGGAGGATGAACTAGGAAGCCGTCACAGATATGGCAATTTACGAGTAAAGTCTTAGCCGAGCAGTTTCCGAGTATCCTAATGGTGAGAATAATCCAGGGGTCAGCTAACTTTTTCTATAAATAACATATCAACAGTAAATATTTTAGGCTTTGAGAACCAAACGGTCTCTGTGGCAGCTACCCCACTCTGCCAGTGTGGCAGGAAAGCACCACAGACAATATGTAAACCAGAACAATGGCAACCAGGCGTGGCAGCTCATGCCTACAATCCCAGCACTTTATGAGGCCAAGGTGAGAAGACAACCTGAGCTAGGAGTTCGAGACCTGCCTGCACAACATAGTGAGACCTCATCTCTACTAAAATTAAATTTTAAAAATTAGCCAGGTGTGATGGTGCATGCCTGTGGTCCCAGCTACTGAGGAGGCTGAGGTGGGAGGATCGCTTGAGCCCAGGAGGTCGAGGCTGCAGCGAGCTGTGATTGGGCCATTGCACTCTAGCCTGGTCAAAAGAGCATGGCTGTGTTCCAATAAAACTTTATTTACAAAAACAAGTCACACCAGATTTGGGCCCTGAGCTGCAGTTTCCCAACCCCTCACCAGTCTCTACCATTTCTGTTGAGAAATAACTACCTTCAGATTCTGCCATCAGACACAGTAATTCTTGTTTGAACACCAGTTTCCTGTTTGCAAAATCCTGCTACTTCTTGTAAATGTATTCCTCTATGTATTTTCCTTAACTGTAAAGATTTAAATGAAAATACATAAGAATTCTGATTGCCGGGCGTGGTGGCTCAAGCCTGTAATCCCAGCACTTTGGGAGGCTGAGATGGGCGGATCATGAGGTCAGGAGATCAAGACCATCTTGGCTAACACGGTGAAACCCCGTCTCTACTAAAAAATACAAAAAACTAGCCGGGCAAGGTGGCAGACGCCTGTAGTCCCAGCTACTCGGGAGGCTGAGGCAGCAGAATGGCGTAAACCCGGAAGGCGGAGCTTGCAGTGAGCTGAGATCCGGCCACTGCACTCCAGCCTGGGCGACAGAGCGAGACTCTGTTTAAAAAAAAAAAGAATTCTGAATCACTCCTAATGGAGACATTAGGAAAAAGAAAGACCTATGCATTGGTAAGAAAGAAAGGGATACAAAATAAAAGGTAGAGCAGTAGAAGGTTCTGGATTACAGTCACAAGTAAGAATTAAAAGACAAAACAAACCCAGACCTTAAACATGCACTTTAGAATTAGGTTCTAATGGGTGAGCCAGGAGCAGTGGCTCATGCCTGTAATCCCAGCACTTTGGGAGGCTGAGGTGGGTGGATCACCCGAGGTCAGGAGTTCGAGACCAGCCTGGCCAACATGAAACCCCCATCTCTACTAAAAATACAAAAAATTAGCCAGGCGCGGTGGCACGTGCCTGTAATCCCAGTTACTCAGGAGGCTGAGGCAGGAGAATTGCTTGAACCTGGGAGGCAGAGGTTGCAGCGAGCCAAGATCTTGCCACTGCACTCCAGCCTGAGCATCAGAGTAAGACTCTGTCTCAAAAAAAAAAAAAAAAAAAAGAAGAAGAATCTACTGGGAGGAAAAGAATCAGCTGAATTAGAGCAGCTCTGCTGAATTCTAGGGAGGTCTGGTGTAAAGTTACCATGGGTGCACTATAGGTATCTAATGTGTTAGAAAGTAAGTTTGAAATAGGATACATTAAATAGATTAAATAAAATTTACCCACAGGTTTTTAATTTCAAGCATGAAATTCTCTGGGTTTCTTGAGCCCAATGGACCCTGAAAGTCAACAACTCAGTCACGGGTCAGACAGTGGAGGGAAAAAAGGCAAGGCCTTTATTTACTATGCACAAACACAGGACAAAACAAATTTACAGAACAAAACAAATCTATAATTATCACGTGGTTACTGTAGGAGAATCTGAAATTTTAGTTGCAAGAAAGAAACAGAAAAGTAGAAATTCACTGAATAGTACCCATTACTAATTAAAGATGTATAAAATATATAAAGATGTATAAAATGTTACTAAATTCAACATTACTTCCTCGGTCCTTTTACTAAATGAACATAATATTTAGAAGGGTTTTCACCAATTTGCTACAATTCCCAACTTTGATCTAAATTTTGCTTTAAGGAGCTTAATTCTTCAAACTTGACTTCCCCTATCACACAGATGTTGTAGGATATAATCTTTGTGTTTGATAATGAAATGACTATATTCAAAATACATCTCCACTGAGATGGGCAGGTGGTAGTTTTTTTGTTTTGTGCTTTGTTTTGTTTTCCTGATCTGAGAATGACACCAAAGGTGATAGGTTTGTGTTTGTTTGTGGACTCTACTTCTCTACTTCCCTATTTCCCTTTCAGAGATTATGAGGAAGTTCTAGAAAACTAGGCAGTCTCTAGCTTTCCTCTAATTACTGTTCTCAGTCCTACCACACCCAGAAAATGGCAACCAGGAGTCCAAAAAGAATTACTGCCTTTACCCTAGGAGGAATGCTCATGTCATAATGGGTTATAAATAGACAAATGGACCTACAACCTGGGAATTCTCCAGTGTTTTTCGGGGTTTACCAGATATTTTCAAAGAACATAAAGGCAAAAGATGGTAATTTGCTTTCATGAGCCAGGAAAAGAAAAGAAGGGAAATGTGCTTTATGGTGATATAAATCTTTAAACAGTTAGCTTGGACCAGGTGGGGTCTCCCCACATCTTGTGATGTGGTTCACGTGTTAGGAGGAGAAGTGAATGATGATATATTCCTTCAGGTTTTTAATATAGATAGATAGATATTTTTTTCCTTTTTTGACAAGCTCCAAAGCTAGAAAAATATCACATCAGAAAGATTCTAAAACTGGTAGAGAAAAAGCTAACAAACTCTAAGAGCTGCTCAAATTTTATTTACATGATTTTTAACATTTCTAACAGACAAAACACATTTCCCCCCCCCCCCAGTATGTGGCTGGATGAAGGGAAGATGCAAATGGCCGAATATAAATGGTATTTATTTCAATCCAGTATCTCAGACTATGAATGAACTAATGGCATTTTTTTTTTATTCCTATGAAGTTGGCAAATGAGTTTTTGCCATGTATATGAGTTTCTTATGGATCCACATCAGAAGAGCAAGCCATTTTCACTGCCATAAATCAAATAGAACCCATATAGTTTCTATTATCTTCATTTCCCAAATGCACTAATAAAGGTTTTCAAATGTCAACTTGACAAAGTGCTTCCTTCTTTCTAGTTTCAATGAGCAAAAGAAATTAGCTTCTGATCATTCTTTTTAATTTCCCTTTCCTGTAAATTCTTTTTTCCATAAATCAAACACAATGATTCTCATAAAAAGGTTCAACTCTAATCTCCAAAATGGCAATAGCTAGGCTAAAAATTTTTAAACAAGCTGTGAGACGAGTGGCACTGAATGATTCTATTTTAGAGGAAATTAAGGAGGATGAAATCTAGTTGGTCGGGGGAGGGAAATGCCACTGGTCTCTTAGTTAAGGGGAGGGGGGCGAGGGGGAAGGGGCGCAATGACTTCTTTGCTATCTGTTTATGGCAATGGGTCACAATCATTTTAAATCCCAAACTATTTTTGATAAATGTGAAAATGTTCCTTCAATGCCATTTGAAATTTCAAAGTAAGTATCATTAAAAACAAATTGAAAGCAATGGTTATTTTTTTAAATGTCAGTTCAAACACCTGGGTGCTCTTGGAGTGCCCCCTCCCCCATTTCTCTGCCAGGTGAAAATCCATGATCTATGTGACCCAGAACAAAGAAAAATCACTTTCAAGTAAACCTTGTTAAGTGACCTTAGTTCCAACTCAGAGTCTCGGACTCACGTTAATTTTTTTTTTTGTAATCTTATGACAATCTGTTGAACAAGTACAAACCATTTACACATATATCACAATAATTCAAGAATCCTGAGAAACGGGTGAAACCATTATTCTAGAAATTAGAAATAAAACACATCTCTACTGAGATATATAAAGATCAACTCTATTACATCCTCTTCTCTACCTACGTGTCCATGTTCAAGTCTCCCCACTCCCCACAGACCAATAACCCTCCCCTCAATGCCCTTCCACAAACCCCAAAGCCTTCTGTGACCGTTCCTCCCAAGATGACCATCTGTTCTCTTTCTTGCCAAACATTGTGACAATCTGCCGTCCATCTCCACCAAACCATTGAGATTACTTTGGTAACAGGAATCAATAATCTCCAATTTGTCAAATACTTGGGTTTCCTTTTTTTTCCAAATTAATTTATTTTTCCTTTTATCTTGATTCTTTCCTTCTTCCTAATTTCCATAGGCTTATTTTGCTATTTCTTAGATTTAATGCTTAGCTTACTGGGCTAACTAGTCGATGACTAGTTAGTTGCCCACCAATCCCTATTCGCCCCTTTGTCCTTATAAGCAGAGTACCTTTCAGACATAAAAAAGAACAAGATCATGTCCTTTGCAGGCACATGGATGGAGCTGGAGGCCATTATCCTCAGCAAACTAACACAGGGACGAAAAACCAAATACCACATGCTCTCACTTATAAGTGGGAGCTAAATGATGAGAACACATGGACACACAGAGGGGAACCACACACACTTGGGCCTATCACAGAGTGGAGAGTGGGAGGAAGGAGAGGATCAGGAAAAAAACAAATGGTTACCAGGCTTAATACCTGGATGGTTAAATAATCTATACAACAAACTCCCATGACACAAGTTTATCTATGAAACCAATGTGCACGTATACCTTTGAACTTACAAGTTTAAAAAAAAAAAATGCAGAGCATGCTTGAGCTGTTTGGTCACAGCAATATATGATCTGTAGGGGATTGGTTCCAGGAACCTCACGGATACCAAAATCCATGGATGCTCCAGTTTCTTATATAAAATGATGCCATATTCGCATTTAACCTATGCATATTCTCCAATATACTTTAAGTAATCTCTAGATTACTTACAATAGCTAATACAATGTAAATGCTAGGTAGTCTTTACATTGTATTTTTTTATTGTTGTATTGTTATTTTTTCTGAATATTTTCAATGTGTGGTTGGTTGAATCTGCAAGGACACAACCTGTGGATACAGAGGGCCGACTCTGCTCTGCTAAAAGAACCTATTTCCCAGTCTTCCTCTAGCAAGTGGTGGCTAAGACACCTAGTTCTGGCTAACAAGATGTAAGTGGAAGAGTTATGCAAATCATTTTAAAAGAAAGAAGATGTGCCCTTCTTGTACCCATCTTTGTACTGTCTACTCAAAATGAAGGCTGGAATGCCAACATGATGGCTGGAGCTCTAGCACCCCATTATGAACCAGGAAGTAAACTGCAGAATGAAAGTCATCTGTTGTATGTCAAAGAAGACAGGAATCGGAGTCTCTGAAGCCACTGTATCAGCCTCTGGTTCACCTACATTAAGGCTTCTGTGACATTAGAAGAGAAGATATCTCTAACTTGATTAACCCACTCACTATTTGGGGATGTTATATGCAGCTGATCTGAATCCCAAGTGATACAACTCACGTTTGTGAATACTGTTATATAATATTCTTATTTTCACTATCTTACAAGTATCTATAATTATAGTTTTGATTCCTTTTCACTTAATGAAAATTAAAAGTGACTCTTCTGAATTACCAAGTGGTTGGGCTTTGTTTACACTTTTGTTGGTCTTGCTCCATTGTGTTCAGTGGCAGTAGCCTATGTTATATTTTTGTTTTTTTTTGTCTCTCCTATCAGAAAATAGGGGCCTTATCTGCCTATTCGCTTGTCCTCAGAAGTTAGAAGAATCTTTACCAGATATTAAGCACTCAATAAATATCTTTTGAGTGAATGAATACAGTTTGGACAGTTTGGATCTTTTTAACATTTGTTTATGGTATAGTATATTAAATGTTACGCAAACATAAGAAGGCATCATAAAAATGAAAACACAAGGGAAAATGGGTAAGTGCTGGAGGAAGGCAATCTATCATTATGAAGAAATAGAGCAAGATTCTATCACAGGATGGGAAACTACGTATGTTACAAAGGAGATAAAGTTATGCACATAGTATGATTATAACTATGAACCCCAAACTTAAACTAATATCTAAATAAGTACCATAAAATAATAAAAAAGAACAAAGGCCAGGCGTGGTGGTTCATGCCTATAATCCCAGTACTTTGGGAGGTAGAGGTGGGCAGATCACTTGAGCCCAGGAGTTCAAGACCAGCCTGGGCAACATGGCAAAACTCTTAACTCTAAAAAAAAATAAATAAATAAAATAAAAATTTAGCTGAGCATGGTGGCACGCACCTGTAGTCCCAGCTCTTTGGGAGGCTGAGGTGGGAAGATTGCTTAAGCCCAGGAGGCAGAGGTAGCAGTGAGCTGTGATTGTGCAACTGTACTCCAGCCTGGGCAACAGAGCAAAATCCTGTCTCAAGAAAACCCCAAACAAACAACATTAAAATGATCAGCTAAATACTATAAATTTGAAAAATGCTACTTGAAATACAGTGGGCAGCAGGAAGGCATTCAGAAAAAAATGACCATAGGAAATATATACCCAATACATTTAAAGAACCACCATATCACTGGCTGATCTAAGATGACAAAACAATAGTAACACAGGCATCTCCTAGTTGAGAGCACCAACCTGTTCCTAAAATCTATTATACATAAAAATGCTAAATTAAGCATATTTCACAATAGTTTAATTGGGAAAAATTAAAATGTATTACACATCAACTCAAAATCTCCAGTTTTTAAAAATGAAACTAAAACAGGGCAAAATGCCCATATATACAATAACCATTGTATGGGTCTGTAAAATACATAAAAGACTGCTGACAACTGAAAACAAAAACACAAGACTCACATCAACTGCTCGGGATGTGAAAGTGGCCTCTCTCAGTGCCAGTGCCAGGACTAGCAAGAAGCAAATTAGTAGGCCTTTCAAATCACCCACATCTGACTCTCATCATCGACTGACTGTATTTGGAGCTGGCATTCTGGATTTTTCCTACATATGGTTTCATTTAAAATGCTGTATTAGTTTTTGGAAATAAATATAAATGTTGCCTTTGTAAATATCAATTAAAAACGTTGTATTGAAAGACTGCTGTGCTGTAGGAAGTTTGGATACTAAAAACAAAGAGGAGGCCAGGCGCAGTGGCTCACGCCTGCAATCTCAGCACTTTGGGAGGCCAACCTGGGCAGATTGCCTCAGCTCAGAGTTCGAGACAAGGCTGGGCAAAATGGTGAAACCCCGTCTCTGTAAAACATACAAAAATAGCCAGGCGTGGTGACACACACCTGTAGTCCCAGCTACCTGGAAGGCTGAGGCAGGAGGATCACTTGAGCCGGAAGGTGGAGGCTGCAGTGAGCTGAGATCATGCCACTGCACTCCAGCCTGGGTGACGGACTCCAGCTCAAAAAAACAAAACCAAACAAAGAGATGTTGTACTGGAAAACCAGCAACCTACAAAGAGGTGACCCACAGGGTATGCCTGTATTTGGAGGAGATGTCTGTTCTTATGCTCTTCAGACAATCTGATGATATATGAACCAAGTCAAAGGGTAGAGAAAATTCTATTCCCTTATGGCTAGCCAGATCTTTAAAACCATTTTTCTTATTTTTTAGGTAGTGTGTGTCACGACTATTCAAGCCATAATTTACTCAAGGCTGACCTTAATACACAGCTGGCATCACATAAAAGATACTTTCTCAAATGAAAAAAGTCTTTAAGTCACCCTCCCATGACACACACTACTCATGCATTTGGTCGTCTAGGCCTCTGAGTCCTAGAAATGTCTACTGAATTAATGATCCACTGCTACATTAATGACCTATATAAAATTTCATCAAACTTTCAAAGCTAAAATACAAATTGTTTTTCTGTAATGTTATCATAGATTCTGTTTGTTTTCAGTGGAAACTGGAAAACATGAGAAAATGTCATCCATGACTCAATACTTAGACACTATTATAAATGTTTTTGTTCAACTGTTTTTTTTTTTGAGACAGAGTCTCGTTCTGTGGCCCGGGCTGGAGTGCAGTGGCCGGATCTCAGCTCACTGCAAGCTCCGCCTCCCGGGTTCATGCCATTCTCCTGGCTCAGCCTCCCGAGTAGCTGGGACTACAGGCGCCTGCCACCTCGCCCGGCTAGTTTTTTGTATTTTTTTTTTAGTAGAGACGGGGTTTCACCATGTTAGCCAGGATGGTCTCGATCTCCTGACCTCATGATCTGCCCATCTCGGCCTCCCAAAGTGCTGGGATTACAGGCTTGAGCCACCGCGCCCGGCCTGTTCAACTGTTTTTAAGTCAAAAAATTAGCTAATTAGCATATACATCAAAAAATGCTTTCTCAGCTTCTGTCAAATGATTATTTGAATGTTTTTAGAATCACAGAATTATTTTAACAGCCTTTTAAAAGCTCTCTCGGTGTGCTAGGCACTATTAGCTTGTGGACGGTTAGATCGTTAAGACCACTTCTCATTTTTGGAGTAGTGTAGATTTGTTTTTTAACATGAAGGCTGAGAAACTCCTTCTCAACACCCCAGCTGATCCATGGTCATTCCACTCCCCACCAGACCCCACGCTCTTGGATTCTGGTGGAACTGAACTGCTCCACAGGCCACGCGTGCTTTCCCAAATTGCCAAGCTCTGCCTCCTTCCGCAAATGGTAAGGCTCTTTAGTAATCAGTGGTGGCTCTTAAGGAACACAGAGCAGAGCGACTAGGGGTCAGAGTGGAGGGAAAGCTTGCTTCTAACTCCCTATCAGTCCGTGACATTTTAAGTTTATACCAGATGAATAAAGTATGCATTAAATAACACTGGGTTTTAAGTCTCAGTTCCGCTATCACTTCTTGCAGAATGCCTTTTCTGATGTCAGCATCTCTCCTCATGATCCGTGTAGCCCAGCACTTGTCACCAAGTCCTGAAAGTGTCTATTTGTCTTCCACACAAACAATTCTTCTATGGCAAAGACCACATCTTAGTTGTAACTATATCCCCCTGCCTAGCACAGAACTTGAAATATACTACGCTCAAAGCAAGAGTTGGAAATGATTATAGTATAAACAAAGTCTCCAAAATATTGACAGTCATTTATACACAAAAATTATTCGAAGACGCAAACAACTGCTATTTAATTCGAAACTTTTTTTTTTTTTTTTTTTTTTTTTTTTTTTGAGATGGAGTTTTGTTCTTGTTGCTCCAGGCTGGAGTGCAATGGCGCTATCTCGGCTCACTCCAACTTCCGCCTCCCCGGTTCAAGAGATTCTCCTGCCCCAGACTCCCAAGTAGCTAAGATTACAGATGCCTGCCACCACGTCCGGCTAATTTTTTGTGTTTTTAGTAGAGATGGGGTTTCACCATGTTGGCCAGGCTGGTCTTGAACTCCTGACCTCAGGTGATCCACCCACCTCAGCCTCCCAAAATGTTGGGATTACAGGCGTGAGCCACTGCCCGTGGCCTAATTCTGAACTTATTTTATTAATAATACCACTGGCTGGTCAGGCGCAGTGGCTCACGCCTATAATCCCAGCACTTTGGGAGGCCAAGGTGGGCAGATCACTTGAGGCCAAGAGTTCAAGACTAGCCTGGCCAACATGACGAAACCCTGCCTCTTAAAAAAAAAAATCAGCCAGGTATGGTGGCATGGTGGCTTGTGCCTGTAGTCTCAGCAACTTGGGAAGCCAAGGCAGGAGAATTTCTTGAACCCGGGAGGCAGAGGCTGCAGTGAGCTGAGATCATGCCACTGTACTCCAGCCTGGGTGACACAGCAAGGCTCTGTCTTGAAAATAATAGTAATAATAAATAAATAAAATAAAATAATAATAATAGCACTGGCTGGAAGTGGTGGCTCACATCTATAATCGCAGTGCCTTGGGAGGACAAGGTGGGAAAAGCACTTGAGGCCAGGAGCTGGAGACCAGCCTACGCAACACAGTGAGACCCCATTTCTACAAAAAAAAATAAATAAACAAAGATTAGCTGGGCATGGTGGCACATGCCTGTAGTCTCAGCAACTCGGGCAGCTGACGTGGGAGGACTGCTTGAGCCCAGGGGTTCAAGGCTGCTACGAACCATGATTGTGCCACTGCACTCCAGCCTGGGAGACAGAACGAATCCCTCTCTCTAAATAATAATAGCACTGACATTATTGAGCCCATGTACCAAGCAATGTATTCAGAGTTTTCATGTGTTCTCTTTTTTTTTTTTTAAGACTGAGTTTCACTCGTCGCCCAGGCTGGAGTGCAATGGCACAATCTTGGTTCACTGCAACCTCCACCTCCTGGGTTCAAGTGATTCTCCTGCCTCAGCCTCCCAAGTAGCTGGGATTACAGGCGCCTACCACCATGCCCAGCTAATTTTGTATTTTCAGTAGAGAGGGGGTTTCCCCATGTTGGTCAGGCTGGTCTCGAGCCCCTGAACTCAAGTGATACACCCGCCTTGGCCTCCCAAAGTGCTGTGATTAGAGGTGTGAGCTACCACGCCTGGCCTCATGTGTTACCATTTAATTCCAATTAGGAAGTATTCTTAACCCCACTTTACAGTGAGGAAGCAAAGACTTCACAAAGGTTCAGTGGTTTGGCCAAGGTTGCATAACTATTACAGTATGGTGCCCTGGGAGTCAAACACTCTGCTCGCTTTCTGAGGAGTAGAAAGACCCCCATGGGCTTCCAGTGAAATATTTTGACTAGACAAACACGAACTCTAAAAATGTCTGAACACTTCCAAAAGGTGGGGGAATAAATGGAACATGAAAGTAAACACTCAGTGCTTTTCAGTAGCCACTGTACCAAATGGTGCTCAAACAACATATTCAAGTTGAGCAATTACTAGTATAAGACTTGGAAAATTATTTTGCGTGTTGGTTAGAATATTTAGGGAAAAAAATTTACATGATGTACTTTTATCTTTATGATGGCCTCTTACGTTTGCATAAAGCTTAATATTCCAGTCTGTAAATAAATGTTAAAAAGAACTAAACTGCACAAACTGTATTGATTTATTGAGTGTTTAATATCTGGCAAAGATTCTTCTAGTTTCTGCAGACCAGTGACTAAGGGCGACAAGGGCCCTGTTCTCTACTCAGAGAGACAGAAAATAAATGAATAAACACTTATAGCTATTTTTCCCCAGAAAAATAACCTACAAAATAGAAAATACTAGCTTTCTAGGTTATTATTCCTTAGAAAAATGATCTTCTTAGGGTTAGCTTCTGACAGCTGTCCTTTTTAAAAATAAGTAACACTCAGAAAAGGTACAAGAAGAATACAGCCAAAGGTCTCCCTCCACCCCGAGACACTTGGGTCAAAACCGATTCAATGTGTGGTTGAACCATAACTTATTTAACTGGCTCCTGACTGATGGATAGTTTGCTTCTAATCTTCTGCTATTAAAAATAATATCACAATGAATAATCTTGTATATATTTTTCTTCACATGAATGTATGTCTCAGGGTAAATTACTAGATATGAACTGTTCACTCAAAGTGCATATTTTTTAATAGGTACCATAAAAGTGACCTTCAAAGATGAGGCTGAAGCAATTTATAGTCTCACCAGATGTGTATGAGAGTACTTACTTCCTCACTAATATTTTTATCTATATTTAAGAGCTGTGTGGATTTCATTAAAGGATTTGTTTCTTTTCCTTATTTTTCTATTTTCTTATTTTCTATTGGCTTATAGGTCTTTATTTAATGATTGGCAGTAGTATTTTCAGTATGTTTAGGACATTTTAGTACCAACTTTATTCACTTTATTAACTTTAATTTCTTTTAAAAATTGTATTTAAAAAGTCTTTTTTTGGCTTGGCATGGTGGCTCACATCTGTAATCCCAGCACTTTGGGAGGCCAAGGCAGGCAGATCATGAGGTCAGGAGATCGAGACCATCCTGGCTAACACAGTGAAACCCTGTCTCTACTAAAAATACAAAAAACAAAAAACAAACAAACAAACAAAAAAAACAAAACTGGCTGGGCGTGGTGGCATGTGCCTATAGTCCCAGCTACTCGGGAGGCTGAGGCAGAAGAATGGTGTTGACCCGGGACACAGAGCTTGCAGTGAGCCAAGACTGCACCACTGCACTCCAGCCTGGGTGGCAGAGCGAGACTCCATCTCAAAAAAAAATAAAAAAATAAAATAAATTTTTTAAAAAGCCCCCCCCCCCTTTTTTTAGAACTATTCCAATTTCAAAACACACCATTATGTAGGTGAGAAAAATTCAAGGGCAGAATAGCAGGCTAGATAAGTATTTTATAAAGTCTAAAGGCAAAGAACAAGGTGATACGGTTTGGCTGGGTCCCCACCCAAATCTCATCTTGAATTCCCACATGTTGTGGGCAGCAGGGAACCTGGTGGGAGGTAACTGAATCATGGGGCAAGTGTTTCCCATGCTGTTCTAGTGATAGTAAGTCTCACGAGAGCTGATGGTTTGAAAAAGTGGGGTTCCCCTGCACAAGTTCTCTCATTTTTTTGCCTGCCACCATCCATGTAAGAAGTGACTTGCTCCTCCTTGCCTTCCACCATTATTGTGAGGCTTCTCCAGCCATGTGGAACTGTAAGTCCAATTAAACCTCTTTGTTTTCTGAATTGCTCCGTCTCGGGTGTGTCTTCATCAGCAGCATGAAAATGGACTAATACCCAAGGGATTCTGTTCCTCTTACATTAACAGAGCATGAAGCAAAATGATGATTCACAAAAAAGATAATTTTAAGAGGGAAATGAAACCACTTTTTAAAATATGGTGATCATTACAGTTTGAGGACCTGAATTTATTTGGACAGACACACACACACACACACACACACACACACACACATAAAAACCTGTATACACAGGTATGTAATATGCAGTTAGCCTTCTGTATTTCTGGGTTCCTTCAGCATATGCAGATTCAACCAACTGCAAATAGAAAGGACAGTATTCGAGGGATGTGGGAACCTCGAACAGAGAGGGCCAACTTTTCATATCTCTGGGTTCTGCAGGGTGAACTGCAGGACAGTAACTGCTATAGATTCTGGTATCCACGGGGGTCCTGGAACAAATCCCCTGCAGATACTGAGAGACAACACTATATATGTACATATATACACATACGTGTGCATGCATATGTATGTGTGCATACACATGCGTGTACATTTTGTTTCAAGGATTACAAATACTTGCTCTATTTTAGAAACTCAAAATTTAAAAAGATCCACAAATAGGCTGGGCGTGATGGCTCACGCCTGTAATCGCAGCACTTTGGGAGACCAAGGCGGGTGGATCTCTTGAAGTCAGGAGTTGGAGACCAGTCTGGCCAACATAGTGAAACCCCATCTCTACTAAAAATACGAAAATTAGCCAGGTGTGGCGGTGAGCACCTGTAGTCCCAGTTACTTGGAGGCTGAGGCAGGAGAATTGCTTGAACCCAGGAGGTGGAGGCTGCAGTGAGCCAAGATCAGCCATTGCATTCCAGCCTGGGCGACACAGCAAGACTCCGTCTAAATAAAATAAAAAGATACACAAATAACTACAGGTTTTGAAGTAAGGTATTAGAAAAGTTTACTACATATATTTGTATCAAAACTCTTTTCAGATCAGTATAATGAACATGGAAGAGACAGTTTCACTCCCATGTTTATTGCAGCACTAGTCACAAAGGCCAAGATTTGGAAGCAACCTAAGTATCCAATGGCAGATGAGTGGATAAAGAAAATGTGGTATTTACATACAATGGAGTACTATTTACCCATAAAAAAGAATGAGGTCCTGTCATCTGCAATATGGATGGAACTGGAGGTCATTATGCTAAGTGATAACCCAGGCACAGAAAGGCAAACATCGCGTGTTCTCACTTAATTGCGGGATCGAAAAATCAAAATAATTGAACTCATGGAGACAGACAGTAGAAGGATGGTTACCAGAGGCTGGGAAGGGTAGTGGGGGTGTTGAGAAGAAGGTGGGATGGTTAATGAGTATAAAAAAATAGAAAAAATAAATAACACCTAGTATTTGATAGCACAACAGGTTGACTATATAGTCAAACATAATTTAATTGTACATTTAAAAGTTACTAAAGGAGTATAATTGGATTGTTTGTAACACAAAGGATAAATGCTTGAGGGGATAGATACCACATTTTCTATGACGATGTAATGATTACATATTATATGCCTGTATCAAAGCAGCTCAGGTACCTTATAAATATATACACCTACTGTGTGTCCACAAAACTTAAATTTAAAAACAAAACTCTTTTAGAACCTTCTTCCTGTATAGAGTTATTATTTTTCTTTTTTAAAAAAAAGGTAATTTCTGGTCTTGAGAATAAACATTCAAAGCAGAGAAACCAGGAGGGCTACCGGTTCAATACCCCCATTCTCTGTTGGGCATCATACAGATGGCTTGCTAGGACACTGCCTAGGTTTCATAGGGGATGGAACCCCTTGCTCCTCTCTGTGAAGTGTGGACTGTAGGCAAAGCAAGCCCTTAGCCTCAAGGAAGTAGCTGACCAGCCCATTCTCAGAGAGTCACTTCAAGCATTAACAAGAACACAAAAGGCCTAGTCCAGATCAGCAGCAACCTCCCAGGTTTCTTAGTCCAAAAGTCTTTTTCAGTACCCTGGGATCAAGAGGAAGAGGTGCATGGTGTGAGACTGTGGGCCTCTCTCTGCTACTAAGACAAGGTTGTTTTCGGCAGTGCCTGTGATGGCTTCTTAGAGACACACTCACTAAGCACCACAGAGATGAGGAAACCAGGCCCTTCGGACAGGATGTCTGATGCAGGGTGTCTTCATAGATTCCTCCTATAGATTCCACCTCAAAGTTTTTTTTTTAATTAGGTCTTAATCCACGTCTCCATACACACCAATCTTTCCACATAGCAAAGCTGTAATGCTCAGCCACGCAGACCAAGTCACCCAACCACGCCTCCCTGAGGCCTTGTTTAAACTGGCCACATAGTGTTGAATCATTTAACTCCAACTAAGGTTGATTCCTGTGCTTAAAAGCATTCCACCCAATGGAATTGTTTCCTGTTAGGTAGGCTATCAAACGTAATCTTTTAAAAGCACAGTTTCAAATTCTCCTTTTCCCTCTCTCTCTCTCTTTTTTTTTAAAGAGATGGGGTCTTGCCATGTTGCCCAGGCTAGTCTCAAACTCCTGGGCTCAAGAGTTCTTCGACCTCCCAAAGTGCTGGGATTACAAGTGTGAGCCACCATGCCTGGCTTAAAATTTTCTATATTTGTCTTTAGAAAGGGATTTCTAGCCTTAGAATAAAAAGAGCACCAAAAAATAAGGGATGACTTGCAAGTAAGTGGGAATTACAAGGACCTGCTTAGAATAATTTTTAGTTCTAGCATCTTTCTTTCTAGAAAGTGCTACAGGAAGGAGTTTGCTTGAAACAACCGATTCCCAACCAAAAATCCTGTAGGAAAGTAACAAAACAAAGGCCAGGTATGGTGGCTCACGCCTGTAATCCCAGCACTTTGGGAGGCCAGGGTGGGTGGATCACCTGAGGACAGGAGTTTTGAGACCAGCCTGGCCAACATGGTGAAACCCCGTCTCTACTAAAAATACAAAAATTAGCCAGGTGTGGTGGCTCATGCCTATAATCCCAGCTACTCAAGAGCCTGAGGCAGGAGAATTGCTTGAACCCAGGAAGCAAGAGGTTGCAGTGAGATTGTGCCACTGCACTCCACCCTGGGTGACAGAGCGAAATTCTGTCTCAAAAAAAGAAAACAGGAAAACTTGTTATTTTTTCCAATCACTAAGTCAACTGGAAAAGGACAACTACACATTATTAGTTTTGACAGTCAATGGTTTTAGGATTTTTATGTTGTCCTCACTAATACAGTGATATCAGTATATATACTCACACACACACACATGCACACACTCTCTAAACATATGGTATGTGGATCTATGCTTCATCAAATTACAAACACTACTCCACAGTCATCATAGTTCATCAGCTAGCACTTTAAATGTCACATTATTAATTACGATGATTAAATATAAAACAATTTTCTTCTCATGTGAAAAAAAGCCAATTTATAATAGAAGAGATTATTCAGATCAGATGAAATCTTCCTCTAGTACTAACAATATCTTGGCAATAGATCATTACAGAATTACATAATTGTAATAGTTTCATATATTAACCCATGAAAATCTTAACATCACACTACATAACATGGAAAGGTACTGTGTTGTTCTGGTTCAAAGAATAAATAAGAAAAGGAAAAATGATAACTTTAGGTAGCAGGACTAACTTCTATGTTCTGGAAACAGTTATGGTTAACAAACTGAAGCACTTTGAGGCTAAACAGAGGTTCAAATACCAGTTTGATTTTAGTGGCTGGTATTCAGGTTCCCAGACACGATCACCTTCACCTTGGGCTATGTAAAATAAACAAGTGCTAAAAGATAATAAAGTATACCATGAAGCCAAACAGCTCTGTGACCTTCAATTTCCTCATCTGTAAAGTAAGGTGAACAGTATCTATACCTCATATAAAAGGTATGAAGACAAAGTGATACATACTCAGGACTAGCAGTACCAGAATTTAGTAAGATGGTAAGTAACATTTCACAGATGTTAGCTATTAAAGCTATGATTATTAAATAAAAGAACTTATGATAAGAATGTTCTCTGCAGGACCAAATGTCTGCTGTACACTATATTTAGTTCAATAATGAAACACAACCAAGTCTCAACAGCAAACCCTGAGTGGTATAGTGACTGGCTTCCTGGGTTAGACATCAGGAACTGGTGAGGCTACCATACCTAGGCAGGGTGGATTTGCTGGCCAAGTACTGGAAGAGCAGCAGCCCTGGGAGTGGGCACATCCTTTATTTACAGAGAAACCCAGTTAGTTGGATGCTTCAGCATAAACCATAAAGGCTTAAAAAAAAAAACAACTTTTGGCTGCACATGGTGGCTCACGCCTATAATCTCAGCACTTTGGGAGGCCGAGTCAGTGGGCTGCTTGAGGCCAGGAGTTCAAGACCAGACTGGCCAACATGGGGAAACCCCTTCTCTACTAAAATACAAAAAAATAGACTGTGTGGTGGCATGTGCCTGTAATCTCAGATACTTGGGAAGTTGAGGTGGGAGGATCATTTGAACCCAGCAGGCGGAGGTTGCATTGAACTGAGATCATGCCACTGTACTCCAGCCTGGGTGAGAGAGCGAGACACTGTCTTAAAAAAGAAAAAAGAAAAAAAAAAACTGTTTTAACATATTTAAAAAGAAACTTGGTTGGGGTGATGAAAATGTTCTGGAATTAGGTAGTGATTTCACAAGCTTGTGAATATACTAAAAATCATACTTTAGAAGGGTGAACTTTCTCTCTCTCCCTCTGTATGTACATATGCATGTATTCATTCATTCATTCATTCATTTGAAACAGGGTATCACTCTGTCGCCTAGGCTGGAGGGCAGTGACACAGTCATAGCTCACTGCAGCCTCGGCCTCTTGAGCTCAACGGATCCTCCCACCTCCGCCTCCTAAGTAGCTAGGACTACAAGAATGCATTAGCACACCTGGTTGATTTTTTATTTTTAGGTAGAGAAAAGGTTTTGCTATGTTGCTGAGGCTGGTCTCAAACTCCTAGGTTGGAGCAGTCATCCCACCTTGGCCTCCCAAAGTGCTGGGATTACAGGCTTGAGCCACCACACACCCTGAACTTTATGATATGTAAATTATACCTCAATTATTTCAGAAAAAAAAAACATGGGCATGGAACATTTGTCTCCTGATTTCCAGGATTCTGAGTTTTTATACAGTTGAGGGAGGTTGGGAGTGCTTGGCAGTATGAAGAATGGCTACCTGTATCTTTGACAGATTCCTCTTCCTGGCCTAGCAGAAACCTTTTCTGCTTTTCCCTGGGTTCTCTGACAAGGTGAAGACACGTGCCCTGCTAAGGTTCACAGATTTGTTTGGATATATGGTATCCTTTTATTTATCTTTTTATTTTCTTTTTCTTTTTTGAGATGGAGTCTCACTTTGTAACCCAGGCTGGAGTGCAATAGTGTAGTGTGATCTTGGCTCACTGCAACCTCTGTCTCCCCAGTTCAAGCGATTCTCCTGCCTCAGCCTCCTGAGTAGCTGGGATTACAGGTGTCTGCTACCATGCCTGGCTAATTTTTGTACTTTTAGTAGAGACAGGGTTTCACCATGTTGGCCAGGCTAGTCTCAAACTCCTGACCTCAAGTGATCCACCCACCTCGGCCTTCAAAAGTGCTGGGATTACAGGCTTGAGCCACTGTGCCCAGCCCCTTTTACTTATCTTTTAGTACTTGTTTATTCCACCTAGCCCAAGGTGAAGATAATCATTTCTGGGAACGAATACTAGGGTGCATGAATTATTACATTAATTCTATTTTTATTAAAAGCATACTACAGGCAAAGCACTATCCAGGGCACTGGTGATACTGCAGGGAATGAGAAAATGTTCTGCTTTCACAGCTGAAAGAAAAAAAACCAACAACCATGCAAGTCTGGTGCTGATGCTGCTATGGAAAAAAACAAGCAGGGAAGAGGGATGGGCAGTGCTGCTGAGGAGGGATATTATTTTCCATAGGATGAGCAGGGGCAACTCTCTGATAAGACAATATTCAAGTGGAGTCCTGAAGGAAATGAGAAAACAAACCATATCAACATAGAGAAGCCATTACAGGCAGAAAGAATGAATTCTAAGAGTTTAGACAAAGACAAACAGTCAATGGAGAAATGGGCAAGGTATGGAAAGGCTATTAAAGACATGGCCAAAACACTACAAAACGCTCACGCACTCCAGGGAGGAATATAAAATAAAACCTCAAATCAGACTGACAAAACCTAAAACCCTGACAATGGCCAGGCACAGTGGCTCACACCTGTAATTCCAGCACTTTTTTCTTTTTTTTTTTGAGATGGAGACTCGCTTAGCCACCAAGTAGCTGGGACAACAGGCACGCACCACCACGCCCAGCTAATTTTTGTATTTTTAGTAGAGACAGGGTTTCACCATATTGGTCAGGATGGTCTCGATCTCTTGACTTCATGATCCAACTGCCTCGTCCTCCCAAAGTGCTGGGATTATAGGTGTGAGCCACCGCGCCCGGCCAATCCCAGCACTTTTGAAAGCCAAGGTGGGAGGATCACTTGAGGCCAGGAGTTTAAGATCAGCTGGGCAACATAGTGAGACTCCATCTGTATAAGTTAAAAAATCAAAAAAATTAGCCAGGCATGGTGGTGCACACCTGTAGTCCCAGCTGCTTGGGGGACTGAGGTGGGAAGATTGCTTGAGCCCAGGAGGTTGAGACTGCAATGAGCCATGATGGCACCACTGCACTCCAGTCTGCCAACAGAGCAAGATCCTGTCTCAAAAAATAAATAAAATAGAATCAACAACTAACAAGACCAAGTATTCGTGAGGATAGAAAATAGAAATTTAATGCAGTAGTCTCCTAAGTATAATCATGTAGGACAGGGTATGGCAACAAAAATCTAATCAAGTTCAAGTTTAAGATGTATATATTTTATGATCCAGCAACTTCCAACCACAGGTTAGTTCCAAAAGAAATTATTGCACATGTGCATAAAGAGACACTTTCAACAATGTTCACTGCAGAGTTAGAAACTGTGAAACAATCCAAATGCCCATCTGTAGGAGGATGAATTTCCCTACATGAGGGAATATTTGCAGGATAGAATGCTACATAGCAGTTACAAAGTCTCAAAGGCTAAATATAACAATATGAATACCTCACACGCATAATTTCAAACAAAAGAAAAACAGGTTGCAGGGAGGAAGAAATGAGGGAGGCTAGTATTTAATGGATAGGAAGTTTCATAGTTTGGGGGGAAGAATGGGGAGATGAAACAGTTCTGGAGATGCATGGTGGTAATAGTTGCACATAATATGAATGTACATGATACCACTGAAGTGTATATCTTAAAATGGTAAAAAGGTAATTTTTTATTTAAAAAAATGGTCAAAAATTAAATCAGGTTGCATAAGGATACATATAGGGTTACGTTATCATATAAAGTTTAAAAATATGGAAAACACTATGCTCTATTACTTATGGAGTTATACATAAGAGTGAGGTATAAATATGGGATGACAGGCTAGGAGCAGTGGCTCACATCTGTAATCCCAGCACTTTGGGAGGTCAAAGGAGGAGGATCACTTGACGCCAGGAGTTCAAGACCAACCTGGGCAACACAGTGAGACCACATCTTCACAAAATGCAAAAATCAGCCGGGCGCAATGATGCACACCTACTGTCTCTAGCTACTTGGGAGGCTGAGGTGGGAGGACTGCTCAAGTCCAGGAGTTCAAGGCTCGGTGAGCCATGGTCATACCACGGCACTCCAGCCTGGGCAACAGAGCAAGACCCTATGTGATAGTTAACATTGAGTGCCAACTTGACTGTAATAAAGGATGCAAAGTATTGTTCCTGGGTGTGTCTGTGAGGGTGTTGCCAAAGGAGATTAACATTTGAGTCAGTGGACTGGGAAAGGCAGACCCACCCTCAATCTGGGTGGGCACCCTCTAATTAGCTGCCAGTGCAGCCAGAATAAAAGCAGGCAGAAGAACGTGGAAAAACTAGACTAGCTGAGCCTTCTTGCCTTCATCTTTCTCCCGTGCTGGATGCTTCCTGCCCTCGAACATCAAATTCCAAGTTCTTCAGCTTTTGGACTGTTGGACTTATACCAGTGGTTTGCCAGGGGTTCTCAGGCCTTTTGGCCACAGACTGAAGGCTGCATTGTCAGCTTCCCTGCTTCTGAGGTTTTGGGACTTGGACTGGCTTCCTGGCACATCAGCTTGCAGACGGCCTATTGTGGGACCTCACCTTGTGACAGTGCGAGTCAATTCTCCTAATAAACTCCCCTTCATATATACATCTATCCTATTCGTTCTGTCCCTCTAGAGAACCCTCGCTAATACAATATGGAATGATAAACACCAATTACAGGATACTGATTCCCTCTGGAAGAAAAGGAAGGAAAAGAAGTATGATAGAAATGAGGTCCACAAAGCCCACAAATGAATTTGTAATATTTATTTCTTAAGCTAGACTACAGTTCTAGCGGTACTCACTATCTTATTCACTGTGTCTTTTCATATGTATAAAATATTTAATCATATACACAAAAATGATAATAGAGGGCATCATTTTGTAAAATTCAAACAAAATTACTTCCTATAATGTTTCTAGGTGTTTTTGTCTAGACCCTATAAGGTAGGCACTGTTATTTACCCCATTTCACAGGTGAGAAAAGTGAGTCTCTTGCCCAAAATGACACACACAATAGGTGGCAGAGCCAGTATCCAAACCTTGGTAGCCTTCTTTCAGGGACCCAAGCTTTCAATTACCAAACCAAGCAGGTTGTTGGGAAATAACAGAATACACACCAAGAGGAGAGCGGATAAATGCAATTTGCTCATTGACCAAATACTTATGTGGCAATCACGTGTCAGTCACCGTGTTAAGGGCTTTGAATACTACGGTGAACAAAAAGGCATAACACACATTGTGTCTTCCCTAGGGGACCTTTCAGTTCACAGGAAGGACAATTACATAAGCAGTCACACCACCCCTGCTGTCCTGGGTGGTAAAAGAAAGCACAAGTACCCTTCACCCAGAAGTGCCAAATGCTGACTGTGGGAGGGGAGGGAAGGAGTTAGGAAAGGCTGCCAAAGATAAGACTTGTGAGGCTATTTGTTAAAAATCCATACAAAAAAAATATTATCCAGACAGTAAGAACAGTGTTGGAGAGTTATATCTACTTCTTTTTTTTTTTTTTTTTTTTTTTGAGACAGAGTCTCACTCTGTCACCCAGGCTGGAGTGCAGCGGCACGATCCCTGCTCACTGCAAGCTCCGCCTCCCAGGTTCACGCCATTCTCCTGCCTCAGCCTCCCGAGTGGCTGGGACTACAGGCGCCCCCCACCGAGCCCAGCTAATTTTTTTGTATTTTTAGTAGAAACGGGGTTTCACTGTGTTAGCCAGGATGGTCTCGATCTCCTGACCTCGTGATCCGCCCACCTTGGTCTCCCAAAGTGCTGGGATTACAGATGTAAGCCAACGCACCCGGCTGTTTGTTTTTGGAGATGGAGTCTCTCTCTGTTTCCTAAGCTGAACTGCAGTGACGCAATCTCGGCTCACTGCAACCTACACCTCCCGGGTTCAGGTGATTCTCCTGCCTCAGCCTCCTGAGTAGCTGGGATTACAGGCACCTGCCACCACACCCGGCTGATTTTTGTATTTGTAGTAGAGATGAGGTTTCGCTGTGTTGGCCAGGCTGGTCTCGAACCCCTGACCTTAGGTGATCCACCTGTCTCAGCCTCCCAAAGTGCTGGGATTAGAGGCATGAGTCACCACGCACGGCCTATAATTACTTCTATAAAGAAATATGACAGTCTGTTAAGAAAAAAAAAAAAGTAGAAATCAACACACAGAGTATCTTCTGGGAATGGAACAACACATATATCAAGTTTCAATACATAGTAATGATAGCTTATCAAATCTGTACTTTAAAGATGGTTCATTCAATAAATGGTACTTGGGAACTACATAAAAATGAATGCTAAGTTATATCCCAACTGGATTAAAGAGTTGAGATTTAAACAGCTGGGCTAGGACAGAACCAGAAAATATACATAAATATTTGTATATCCTAAGGGTCTAAGCATGACACTAAAAGCAGAATTCACAAAGACAAAAATTACGAGGTCTTAAAGAAAAAAGCTGTGAGACTTATACTATCAGATGTTAAAACTTAAAATTAACCCCCATGAGCCTTCCAGTTTCCAATGCAGCAAGAAAGTTGCTTGGAAGTCATCACTGTGTCTTAACAACTAAAAAGCTGAACAAATTGAAAAATCAACAACTGTTCTTAGATCCATCAGAGAAGTGAGGTCACATGGCAAACCTGCTGTCCCCATAATTGGAGGGAAAAACCGGCACGCACAGAGAATCACAACTTACAGGAGCAGAAACCTCCACAGAGACCAGCACCAACAGGGAAACTGAACTGTAATTGACAAAGTGCTGGAGGCTCAGTGTGGACAAGCCTGACACAAAAGTCCCAGACAGACCCAGTCATTAGGGGCCCTATGCTTTTGTGAGTTTTACCTACTGGAGCTCTGCCAGATTCTCACAGTGAATATACGGGGGAAATCCCTTGTGCTTCCAGTAAGGGGAGGGAAACAGGAACCATTTGACATGTGCCAGAGCATTCTGTTGACAACAAAGTCGGCTCTCAGGAGAAACGATTTAACCAGAACCTAACTTGCTTGGTTTTGTCAGAGTCTAACTAACCAAGTGGAAGAGAAACACCCAACTCCAGCCAGCACTGGCCTTCCATGTAAGAAAAGGGAAATAGCCAGCTGCAGTACACTCTAGCCAACCTGTCCTGCCTAGGGGGAAAAAAACTGAGAAGTATTTGTGAAGTTCACTGACCAGGGGTACAGCCTCACTAAAAGACTGAGACCTAGGCTGGGCATGGTGGCTCACATCTGTAATCCCAGCACTTTGGGAGGCCGAGGCAGTGGATCATTTGAGGTTAGGAGTTCAAGACTAGCCTGGCCAACATGGTGAAACCCCGTCTCTACTAAAAATACAAAAATTAGTGGAGCATGGTGGCGGGTGCCTGAAATCCCAGCTACTTGGGAGGCTGAGGCAGGAGAATTGCTTGAACCTGGGAGGCAGAAGTTGCAGTGAGCCAAGATCGTGCCACTGCACTCCAGCCTGAGTAACAGAGCAAGATTCCGTCTCAAAAACAAAACAAAACAAACAAAAAACACTGAGACCTAATCATAAGACTATAGAATGCTTCCCCTCCCCATATACCATACCATTACGTTATTAAAGGTCTAGTGAGAACAGTTCCTTTTACCTAGGATATCATGTTCAGCTAACAAGAAAAAGTTACAAGGCATACTAAAAGGCAAAAAGCAAAGCTTAAAGAGACAGCACAAGCATCCAAACCAGGCTCTGACACGGCAGGGATGCTAGGATAACCAGACCAGATGCAAAGAGCTCCAGTGGATAAAGTACACAGCACACAAGAACAGATGGACAATGTAAACAGAGATGGAAATCCTAAGAAAGAACCAAACTAAAATACTGGAGCTCTAAAGAATGGCCTTGAGACTGGACATGGCTGAGGCAGGAATCTCCAAGTTTAAGGATTCTCAACAGAAACCTCTAAAACCAAAAAGCAAAATGAAAAAAGACTGAAATAAACCAGAATGGAATATCCAGGAGCTGTGGGATAACTACAAAGGGTGTAATATATGTGTAACAGGAATACCAGAAGGAAAAGAAAAAGAGAAAAGAACAAAAGTAATATTTGAAAGAATAATGACTCAGGATTTCCCCATGTTAATGTCAGGCCCCAAACCACAGTCAGGAGGCTCCCAGAACACGAAGTAGGATAAATGCCAGAAAAACTATAGATAAGCATCTAAGTTTCAAACCATAGAAAATCAAATATTTAACAAATTCCAGAAAGAAGACAGAGGGAAAAAAGCCTTACATATAGAAAAGGAAAGAATGATTTCACCTTCTACCCAGAAACCATGCGAGCAAGGAGACAGCAGGGTGAAATATTTAAAGTACTGAAAGAAAAAATCACCACCTAGAATGTGCACACTATGAAACTGTCCTTCAGAACGGAAGGAGAAACACTTTTTCAGACAACCAGAAACTGGGGGAATTTGTTGCCAGTAGATCTTCCTTGAAAGAAATGGTTTTTTTTTTGGTTGTTTTTTTTTTTGTGAGACGCAGTCTCACTGTCTCCCAGGCTGGAGTGCAGTGGCGCGATCTCAGCTCACTGCAAGGTCCCCTGCCGGGTTCACACCATTCTGCTGCCTCAGCCTCCCGAGTAGCTGGGACTACAGGCACCCGCCACCACGCCCGGCTAACTTTTTGTATTTTTAGTAGAGACGGGGTTTCATCATGTTAGCCGATATGGTCTCAATCTCCTGACCTCGTGATCTGCACGCTTTGGCCTCCCAAAGTGCTGGGATTACAGGCGTGAGCCACTGCACCCAGCCGAAAGAAATGTTGAAAAAAGTTCGTCAGAGAAAAGGAAAATGATATAGGTCAGAAACTCAAATCTAAGAAGAGAAAGGAAGAACATTAGAGAAGGAGTAAAATAAAAACGTTTATTTTTCTTATTCTTAATTCAACTAACAGATAGCAATTTGGCCAAAATAATAAAATAGCAACAATATATTGATTATGCATGCTTATGTATAAGTAAAATGAATGATGGCAATGATGTAAGGACAGGAGGGAAGAATCAGGATTATTTTGTTATTACAAGGAGGCCGGGCATGGTGGGTCAATCCTATAATCCCAGCACGTTGGGAGGCCAAGGCGGGTGGATCACTTGAGGTCACGAGTTCAAGACCAGCCTGGCCAACATGGTGAAACCCCGTCTCTACTAAAAATTTAAAAAATTAGCCAGGTGTAATGGCAGGCGCCTGTAATCCCTGCTACTTGGGAGGCTGACATAAGTGAATTGCTTGAACCCGGGAGGCAGAGGTTGCAGTGAGCTGAGATCGGGCCACTGAACTCCAGCCTGGGTGACAGAGTAAGACTTGGTCTCGAAGAAGAAGAAGAAAAAAAAGATTACTTTGTTATTATAAGGTACTTGCCCTACTCAGGAAGCAACATAGTGTTCTTTGAAAATGGACTTCAATTACTGGTAGACCTATATTACAAACGCTAGGGAAAACACTAAAAAAGTAACAAGTGAAGTATGATTAATATGCTAAGAAAGGAGAGAAAATGGAATCATATTTAACATACTCAAAACCACAAAAGAAAAAGTGTGGAATACAAAAATAGAAACAGAGAACAAGACCAACAAATAGAAAAGATTAACAAATATAGTAGATGTTGATATCAAATTCCCTGAAATGTATGTGATATTGTTGTGAGAACAGACAAATAAACCAAAGGAACAGAACAGAGCCCAGAAAAAGACTCACACAAATATAGTCAACTGATCTTTCGCAAAAGAGAAAAAAGTAATACAATGGGGAAAAGATAATTTTTTTCAACAAACAGTGCTGAAACTGGAAATTCACACGCAAAAAAAAAAAAAAAAAAAAGGAATCTAGACAAACACCTTATACCTCTCACAAAAATTAACTCTAAGTGTATTACAAAACTAAATGTGAAAGGCAAAACTTTAAGAGTTCTAGAAGATAACACAGGAGAAAGTCTAAATGACCTTGGATTTGATAATAACTCTTTAGATAGCAAACTAAAGGTGTGACCCGTGAGAGAAAACATTGGTAAGTATTAAACATTTCTGTTATTCAAAAGACACTGCCAAGACATGAAAAGACAAGCTACAGACTGACAGAAAATATTTGCAAAAGACATATTTGATAAAGGACTCCAAAATATACAAAGAACTCTTAAATCTCAACAATAAGAAAATGAACAACCCAATTAAAAACGGGCCAAAGACCATAATAGACATCTCATCAAAGACATACGAATGGCAAATAAGTGTATGAAAAAATGTTCCACATCACCTGTCATCAGGGAAATGCAAAACAAAACAACAATGACAGAAACTCTCATCCATTGCTGGTGGGAATACAAAATGGTACAGCCACTTTGGAAGACAGTTTGGCAGTTTCTTAAAAAACTAAGCAATACTCTTATGAAACTACCCAGCAACTACACTCTTTGGTATTTACTCCAAGGAGTTGAAAATTTACATCCAAACACAAACTTGCACACTGATGTTTATAGCAGCTATGTTCAAAATTGCCAAAACTTGCAAGCACCCAAGATGTCCTTCAGTAGGTGAATAAACTGTGGTGCAGCCAGACAATGGAATATTGTTCAGCTCTAAAAAGAGATGAGTTATCCATGTGAAAACACATGGAAGGAAACTTAAATGCATATTGCTAAGTGAAAGAAGCAAATCTGAAAAGGCTACAAATGGTATGATTCCAACTATATGACATTCTGGAAAAGGCAAAACTATGCAGACAGTAAAAAGATCCATGGTTGCCAGGGATGGGGGAGGGAGAGATAAACAGAGTACAGGAGATCATTAGGACAGTGAAATTACCCCATATGACACTGTAATGGTGGATACATGTCACTATACATTTGTCCACACCCACAGAATGTACAACCACAACAACGAACCCTAATGTAAAATACAGACTATGGCTGATAATGATGGATCCGTGTACGTTCATCAGTTTTAATAAATGTGCCACTCTTGTGGGTGATATTGATAAGGAGGTATGTATGTATGCATGGAATAGGGGGGATATGGAAAATCTCTGGACCTTCTGCTCAATTTTGTTTTGAGTCTAAAACCGCTCTAAAATATAAAGTCCATTAAAAAAAAAAAATCCAGATCCTCTACCTTATGCAATACCCTCAAATTAATTTCAGATGATTCACAGACCAAATTGAAAAATAATAATAACAACACTTCTGAAAGAGGAAAACATAAGAAACTATCTTCATGACCTTGGGGTGGGCAAAGATTTCACAAATAGGACAGGAAAAGCACTAAACATATACTTTTTTAAAAGTGATAAACTAGACTTTGTTAAAATGAAGAGCTCTGTTTATCAAGCAATATTAAGAGTTTAAACTGGCAAAGACAGGCCAGGCGCAGTGTTTCACACCTGTAATCCCAGCACTTTGGGAGGCTAAGGCGGGTGGATCACTTGAAGTCAGGAGTTAGAGACCAGCCTGACCAAACTGGTAAAACCCCATCTCTACTAAAAATACAGAATTAGCTGGGCATGGTGGTGTACACCTATAATCCCAGTTACTTGGGAGCTGAGGCAGGAGAATCGCTTGAACCCAGGAGGTGGAGGGTGCAGTGAGCAAAGATCACGCCATTGCACTCCAGCCTGGGCAACAAGAGCGAAACTCCACCTCAAAAAAATAACATAAAATAAAATAAAATAAATAAACTGGTAAAGACAGACTGGGAGAAGATATATGCAGTACCTGTATCTGGACTTGTATTCAGAACCACTATTACTTGCAAAATCATGGAGGAATCTCAGAACACAATGTTGAGTGTTATTATACTATTATAATTGAGTTATTATAATATTATAATGTTGAAAAATCAGACACAAAGGCATAAACAATCATTTCATTTATATAAAGTTCAAAAACAGGCAAAACAAAAATAAATTTAAAAGTTCAATAATAGGCAAAATTAATCTATTATGATAAAAGTTGGTATAGTTGTTCATAATATATAAACTATATAAAAACATAGTTGAAGGCCAGGCACAGTGGCTCATGCCTGTAATCCCAGTATTTTGGGAGGCCAAGGTAGGAGGATCAGTATTTTGGGAGGCCAAGGTAGGAGGATCACTTGAAACCAGGAATTCACGACCAGCCTAGGCAACAAACAAGACCTCATCTCTCAAAAAAAAATTTTAGCCAGGTGTGCTGGAGCACATCTGTATCCCAATTACTAGAGAGGCTGAGGCAGGAGGATTGCTTGAGCCCAGGAGTTCAAGACCAGCCTGGACAACAAAAGGAGACTACCATCTCTATAAAAATAATAATAATTAGTAACATATATATAGTTGCAAAAATATGTACAACATGATTTCAATTTTATAAGTGAAATATAGACACATATATATGAACATGCATAAAAACCACAAAAGATGTAATGCAATATAGTAACTGTTTACCTTTGAATTCTGGTAAAGTATGAGTCATTTTCTTCAATATTTATTTTCTAAATGTAAAGTTTTTAGTAGATACGCTATGCAATTCTGTAAGCTGATGAAAGGAAATGCTTCTGACTTCTTTATTATTAGTAGGTCAGTATTCACTACACTCAGATCGATTATTCACCCTCCCCATTTCCATCCTTCCCATTCGTCCCTCTATACAATGGCTTCGACACAAAACACTGCACCATACTTTCTTTTTGACATAGTAATTAAAGACCAACTGGTAAAGCTATTTTCCTTTTTGTCGTACCTTTATTTCGTAATCTTTCTGGAAACTCACTGTTTCCTTGAGTTGCAAGGAATTGAACCAATATCTTTATCAAATTCTTCCCAGACTCACTCTCTATGTGCTCTTTATGTTGAAAGCTTCAACACTTTTGTTCCCACAGGCTCCCTCTTTGCCTTCTTTAGGCACTTCCTGGGTCATCCCACCTGCTTCCTTGCCTTTAACTACAATCTGTTGCCAAAGAGATGACTTTC